>NW_009620669.1:0-21642 GCF_000690535.1 Cariama cristata | reverse complement strand
GCCGTCCGGCCAGCTGCGGGCCGCGGCAGCCCCGTTTGCCTAGGCAGCGGGGCCGGAGCCGTTCGCCTTGGCAGAGGGAAATAAACAAAATATGCATTAGCGCCCAGCATCGTTGGGTTGCACGTAGCCAGGTTAAGGGTGTCCCGTTTTGGAGTTCTAATTGGAGCTTCGGGTCGAGTTTTTTTCGGCGTTGTGAAATGCTGCTCTAGGTTTCATCTCATAGCAGCAGCAAGAGAACAGGCTAAAACATGACGTTAGCTTGGGTAAAGCAATGTCAGGCAGATATTTTTTGAGAACTATTGTTTTAAATAAAGGAGATGTCATAGATCTGAAATACATAGATCTGAAAAAGATGCAGTGCCACAGGTAAGGTTATTGATGGTGAAGAATGGTATACAGTTGTCCCATGGCTAAGGAGGCAGCTGGGCAATAGCAAGTTATGATGGAAAGATGTGACCAGGCTGGCAAGACGTGCTGGTGGGCTTCCTTAAAAAACTGTCATTGCCTTTCGTTAACAACTTCAGAAGATAGAGTACCAGCTGAATTTGTAGGTAGCACAAAGTTTGGAAGATCTGCCAACACAAAATAGTTCAGAATATCCATCCCAAGTACATGACCTTCATGGTTATTCAATTAGAAACAGCACTAATAGCAACATCAGTGCTTTAACTGGTGAGACCATGGATCCATCTAGCTCAGAGCTTGTCTGACAATGCAGATGCTGAGGGACATGAGAAGACATGCGTGCATGTAACCTCCCAGTTTCTGGTAGAGGTACAAGAGTACAAAGGGCAAGATTATGCATTTAGAGATTAGCAGTGGTTTTTTTGTGTAAAATTCAGTTTAACATTTGTTTCAATCACCTAGTGATCATAGTGCTGCTGTACCAATAGCTTAGTCTCATGAGATGCCTGCTGGGAAGACTCAGTTCAAGCTCTACACACAGAAAAGGGCTGATTAGAGGAACAGCTAAGGGGAAATTTCAGAGCGTGGCATACTTTGACTACTAAAATGAAGGCTGAAAGGAGACAGAGCTAGTGTTTGTAATTATGCTGGGAGGGAAGTATCAAATAATTTTGGCTAAACTTTTTGGCACAAGAACAAGTGGGAATGAAGAGATCACAATTATGTTTATACAGGAAGTCTAAGGAAAATGTCCTTATTTAAAAAGACTTGGGGGGAGACAAACGATACATGTTAATGCTAGAAAAAAGATTGTACTGTTGGGTGCTATTCTTCCAGTTTATGGAAACATTCAAACTTGTTTTCCTGCCTTTTCCAATTATAGTCTTCATTAAAGAGCACCCCAAATTACACTATTTATTTGCTGCTTCCTTAGGAAATAATGATTGAACCAGTTACTGTATTACATCACTAGGAAAAGAAGAATTCAAAACAAGTTACTTCATGCGCAATAGAAGTAATAAAGCCTGGCCATCTGAACCTGTTCTTTGCTCTTGTTGTGCTTGCTCCCACTGTAATAATATAATTGCCCCACTGTCCCAGAATGCCTTTGCTGTTTCCAGCACAACATACTTAATTCTCATTGCCCATCCAGTGCTGTATCCCCAGGTCTGCTCTGCCCTCGCACCTGCAGCTTCTCCCCTGCTTTTCCCTTGGTCCTTCAATTTCCCCAGTTATCCCATTACTGACCTGTGCGCTGGTCCAGCGGGCAGGTGAAAAACCAATGACTTGGCAGTGGTTGGTGCTAGGTACTTGCAGATTAGCCGACCAGGTGCTGCTGAGGTGGCTGGCTGAGGTCTGAACCTGCCCGGACTTTCCTGCATCGTGACACTGATAGCTGGATAGAGAGAGGTTATCACTGCTTGAAGCCAGCACCTGTGGTGAATGAGATTGAGGAAGGAAAGCAAAAACGAGCAGACTTTGGGTTGCAAGAAAACAATACTTCAGGAAAATGTGTTCAAATTGTTACTACATCACTCACATAATACAACGACGAGTTCGGTATAAACAGAGATTTGGGCTAAAGAAGATTTTTTTAAAGGCAGTACGGTGTTTATTTTTACAAAAGTAAATAATTGTCATCTATCCTACAAGATTCTGTCTTACCCTGTTTATAAATGTGTCTGACATACACTTTTGGGCCTAATTTATGGGCCACTGAGTAGTTTAGATTCTAGATGCTTATCACTGTGGATTATACAAAGGGGAGATAAGAGAAACCAACTTTTTGTTATAAGCCAGCAGTATGGGTGCAGCTGTCATCAGTAATGCCCAGAAATCGGTATTAGTTGTTGCCCAGCAGCACATAGGGAACATATTTAATTGGCTTGAGTAGGAGCCTGTTCTTTAGTTTTCCACCTCGCAAAGATACCCTTTGGGTTGTGAACGTTACTGGTTTGTAACATCCTGTCCAGGTTTATGGGTCTACGGAAACACTTTGAAATTTTCTTCCGGAGCTCAAGAGTGCTTTTTAGGCTTGGTTGAAGCTGTCGTGTGTTTTCCTTTATACTTCTCCTTTCACAGAACAGTATGTGCAGTAGCCCCTTATATGAAAGTAGACGTAAAAGGAAATGCTAAAATAGCTCTGTATAAAAAAAAAAAAGCAGTCTTTCAGAGTAAGCAGAATATGCATATGCTGATCGTGAGATGAACAGTATGTAGTATTTGACAGAAACCAGCACAGTATAGGTCGTTAAACAATCCCAGACTTTCTGAGATTTCTACATCATTTCTCTATGTCCTTGTTGAAGAATCAGCGCAGAGACTGCAGGCAGTAAAAGAAAACGTCAGGCAATTTGAGTATTGTACTGTTTCTATGTAATTTTTGCCTTTCAAAGTCCTTATTGGAAGCAAAAAGATTGTATGTATATTGCTCAGTGTCCTGACCGCACACCACGAGGATGAATCCTCAATGCTTTATCCCACTCTTTCTTTGTTCTTAGTGTCTCAGTCCTGTTCTTTCATACCTATTTATATTTTACAAGTGCTTTGATACAGCTGTTAACTCTGTCCTATCAGCAATGAGAATACTGTTAGTCACAAAAATAGTAATCCACCAGGTTTGACCTCTTCCACAAGGATCAGATGACAGCCTAGCAAAAACAAGATCACTGTTTGAACATTTATGATCATTATACAATCTTTACCTCTGTTTTCCTAACAGATTATTTGTATTATTAAAAATTACTTAAATTATATCTACAGCTTTAAAACAGCTAGAAAGGAACATCTGACAGATTCTTATATAGCTGTAGCTATGTAAGAGTAGTTTCAAAATCTTTTCTGTAGAGCTGCTGTATTGGCTGTCTTGTACTATCCCAGCTTATAGGTAGTAGCTGTTTCCCATTACTGACCTTTATGTTTATTGCCAAGGTTCATTAAGATCATTTGAAATAATATTACATCATTTCATCCTCTTCCCTTCTGTGTATAAATCTCTGATCATCGGCATTTTCAGATAAACACTGACACAAAAGGAATCCAGAACCTCAGGGCAGTAACTGTCTTCTTTTCTGTTTCAGAAAGCATGAAGTACACTGTTGTTTTTATCTAATACTACACAGAAGCTGTGTCATACAAACATACAAGCAGCTTGGCAAAGGAAAAGAACTGATATGTGGCTATCAATCTTTTAAATTAAAATTAAATTGAATTTCATCAAGAAGGTTTAAATTCCCACTCTATATTATCAAGTGGCAAAGAAATAAGAAGTTTGAGGTCTCATTGCATTCTTCCATAGAGCTGACTTCCAAGTAGTACCTCATGCCATCTAAGCTCAAGGTGGAGACATGGACTGAACACAGGACACAGCATTGCGGAGTTGTTAACAGCACTGAAGTTGAGTTCAACTCTGAACTTAGAAAGTCTTTGCTTAAACAAAGGCCATATAGTTTTCACCAAGTTAAGGTAGTATTCCAGAGAATTTCACCTAACTAAAATTATTTATTAACTTTTTTTATCCTGAATTATTGTAATAGTATTCTACTTTTAGAAAAGTTTGATGATGGAGTAATGCAGACTCTAAATCCTTTCATCTAAGTAAGTTGTAAATAAGTTAGCTCCAAGAATTCAGCATATAATTAAAATTATTAGCAATGGTTTTTTTTCTTTTTTTTTCTTTCTTTTTTTTCCTTTAGCATATTTTCATAGTGTTCTAAGTTAGGAGTCAGTGACGAGAAATGGGTCAGGTTACCATCAAGGGCTTCCACATTAAGTGACTTAACCTCAGTCATTAAGGGTCAGTGACTGACTAGTTTGCTCACTAGTCCTCAAAAAGTGAAGCACTGCAGCACTGCTAGCCCAGGTGAGGCAGCGCAGGTGAAGCCCTGCAAAGTTCAGAGATACTGGGATGAGAGAGGTGCTTGCTGGAAGCACCCTGGTTACCACATCATGCAGAGGTAATCTTGGCAATACGGTTCCTGACTCCAGATGCAGGTTTATCTTCCCTCTCATCAAGTCCATTTAAGTCTGTGTTCCTCAAAAACATGCCTTTCTCACATGAAACCATGTCACCTCTTCATTTGGTTCTCCACACTGTTCTTCAGTGGTGGAGAAACCAAGAAAGACAGGTAGACCTTCGGGGACTAGGCTCATCATCATCTTCTGTTTTAGAAATGTCAGTGGAAGAAACACACATTCACAGCATTCAAAGTCTTGAATTCATAAAACTTGTATGTACTGGAGATACCAGAGGTACAGTTCAAGACTTTTTGTCACTCTTACTGATGTCTTTACCGTGGAGACAAGCCTCTGGGCATGAGAAATTTTATTTTTTTTAATTCAAGTATAATTACAATCCTCCCAAAAGAGATGAATACCAGTGGTGTAAGTTGTGACAGATTTCTATTGCAATGATCATTATGGGCTGGAAATCACCTAGCTATTTGATGTCAGCCACAGCCTGAAGTTAGAGGTGTTAAATATAACTTGTGCTGCACCTGAACTGCTGAACTAGGAGCTGACTTCTTCAGCCATCGAACTGCTTGGACTAAACTTTTAAAGTAAGGTTAAAGATTAAGGATCTATAGTTTTGCCTTTTGTTAGTGTTCTCTTTTAAATGACCGAATAGACCCTTGTATGAATTGGTTTAGTGCCCTTCTGTGCAGACATTGAATCTACTTCTGTGTATTTGTGTTTCAGTAAAAGTACTGAATTGTTCCTGCTGCAGTCTATGCAACAAGCTCCCAGGCTGAAATGCCCATCCAGCATCTTTTTTCTGGCCTGCAGAGGTTGCAGTCTAGTCCCTTTGCATATGAAAACCATTGCCTCAAACATTTCCTCTCTTTTGTCCCCTCTGCCCCCAGAATGCTGGTGTGACACAGCATGATACATGCAGCACAGCAGCTTTAAAAAAATCCCCAAATTTCCCGACCACTCCTCTGATCTCCCCCCACTTTCAGGTCTGATTTTCACCAAAATTCAAGCTGGGCAGGGCCCTTCTCACACAGCCTGCACAGCCTGCTTGAAGCTGCAGCCACTCCTCTCTTTGCCATCTGCCTCTTTCAGATGCTTTTGTTCTCATCTGCATAAAAAATTGGTTTGCATTACTGTAGAACAAATAATTGCTTCTAACGAGTAGCATGTTAGATGGGTGAATCATGCCTATGTACTTTCAACTCACGAATTTAAGCTAACATGCCTTCATTGTCTAGGATTCAACAGAGGATGAGTTGCACCGCTAAGTAGGTGAATGATTACTTTAGTAGTAACTCTCTCACTTCTGTCTGCCCATAATATGTTTCAATTATTGTACGCCTAACTAGATTAAGCTGAAGCTGAAAACCATAGTCTTCCAAAATAAGTCTCCATACAAACAAATTTTCTGAAATAATGTCTAAAGTAGCTCTTTTGATTGTTTGGGTTGTTTGGGGTTTTTTTTACATGAATAAACCCATACTACACATTCAACACTTTGTAACACTAAATTCCTAACTCCTTACAGTTTTGTTCAAAAACCAGAGATACCCTGTCCTGACACTTTTCTTCTCAGTCACAGCCACTGACCCATGCCACAGAAGACCTTCCTGTAGGGGGAACACTGGTGGCAGGTTTCAGAAGTGCCCCGAGGGCACACTGGCCTCGATGATGCACGCAATGGCTAGGATGAGGAGAAGTGGGGAAGGTTTCAATGCGATGTGTGGCTACCTGTCTGACACAAGCGAAACGTTGATCCAGGTTCGCCTTGAAAACTGCATGCAGACTTCTGCCGTCTGTCTTGATGGGGGCTGTTGGGTTGAGTAGGATGTCTCCAGAGCACACAGAAGTATTTCAGTACATTGATGTTTTAATTGCACTTTAACTTTTTGTTATTTTGGTAATGAGTACTTCTAACAGGAATTTTGTGTATGAATACTAGTATTTATGCCAGTATCTCATTTCTTACAAACTGTATGAAGGGTCTGGCAAAGGCAGTTGAACGCTGGCAAATTTACTGTTGTATTTTTGTTAAAGTAGCCCAAAGAGAACATAGATGAGATTGGGTCCTTAAGCACAGAGTCCCTTCCATAAAAAGCTTCCTAGCTAAGAGATACGAAACAAAGGAGGACATCTTAACCTGGACTCCCAAACAGGAGCTAAAATAAAAAGGGCTGGACTAACATCTGTGGGCAGCCTGCATTTTGAGTCAGGAATTAACCTTATTGTGTTGCTAATATGATCTTAGGTTTCATTTTTGAAAGATGTTTTCGCTTCCCCATAGTATGTAAATATTTGCTCATTAATCTTAATACTTTCTTATTTTTCAGCCTCCCCGCATAACAGCAGCATACCACGGGTCAGAAGTTTTGTACTCTCTTTCTTAAGTCACCAGGATGACCCTATACCAACTGAAGGTGATACTGAAAATGACTTGGATGTTGGATCGGGAGCCACCAATCAGACTGGATCGTTCCTACGTGAACAACGAACAGTGTCAGTGCAAACAGCAAGATACCTCACTAGTCCGTGGCTGACGCGTTTTGTTCCTTCAGTTTACACCTTAGTGCTTGTGCTGAGTCTCCCTCTGAACATTACAGCAATACTTGTGTTTCTGAAAAAAATGAAAATTGAAAAGCCCGCTGTAGTATACATGCTGAATTTGGCCCTTGCAGATGTCCTGTTTGTAAGCGTGCTTCCTTTTAAGATTGCTTATCACTTTTCTGGAAATGACTGGGCTTTTGGACCGCAAATGTGCCGTTTCATCACTGCTGCCTTCTACTGTAACATGTACTGTTCAATAATGCTTATGACAAGCATAAGCTTTGATCGCTTCTTAGCAGTGGTGTATCCCATGCAGTCTCTTGGGTGGCGTACATTAACACGTGCCTCACTGGTCTGTTTCATCATATGGCTTGTAGCAATAACTGGGGTTATACCTTTTCTCATCAGAGAGCAAACGATGGAAATACCCAAGTTAAATATAACTACTTGCCACGATGTGCTAAGAGAATCTGAACTTCACGGCTATTACCTCCTCTTCTTCTCCATCTTCTCCTCTGTGTTTTTTGTAGTGCCATTTATAATTTCTACTGTCTGTTACGTGTGTATCATTCGGTGTCTTAGTTCTTCTACCATTGTTGCAAAACAAAATAAGAAGACACGTGCCTTGCTCTTGTGTGTAACTGTTTTTTCTGTTTTTGTTATTTGCTTTGGACCCACAAATGTCCTCTTATTAATTCATTATATCCATTTTTCTTATGACAACAGCTTAGAGTATCTCTACTTTGCCTATCTACTCTGTGTTTGTATCAGCAGCGTTAGCTGTTGCATTGATCCCTTTATTTACTACTATGCTTCTTCTCAGTATCAGAGACAACTTTTCAATCTCTTCAATTGTAAAAAGACTTTCGATCCTAACAGTAGTAACAGCAGTGGCCAGTCAATGTCTACCAGTAGTAGGAGGGCTACGTGCTCTACTACTGTGAATAACAGTGTCTACAGGAAATTACTAGCAATGCATTGAGATAACATCTTACACATACTCAATTTTTAGACAATTTCAGACAAAAAAAAGACTGTTTATATCCAAGAAATGTAAAACTTTAAACCAAGTTGTTGTACAATACATCGTTCTATGGATTCATTATAGTAATGCACAATTCAAATTATAACTCTGTATATGTATATATATAGTATATGTAAATATGTTAATGTAGAGGGGAAAAGTAATTTCTTAATAATAGTTGAATCTTTTTCAAATAAACTCCTTTTTTTCAGACAAATCATTTGCATTGTTAGTTAAGTTGATTGCAGTGGTTTTATGAAATCCCATTTTAGGATTTTGAACTGTATCAGGTTGATTAAATTCTTACTTATGGAACCACTACATTTATCTGGTACTTCCTGAAGAAAGTGAAAATATCTTTCCAATTTTGTTTTGTTTTGTTTTTTTCCTATTTGTCATTATTTCTGGAATTACCTGTAAACTTCATTTTCTTAGCATTATTTTGCATCTTGGACACTGAAACTGTTCATTTTACCTTTTTATACATTCCACTTCAAAACAGTCTATATGGTTTTAGGAATGTGAGCAACTGAAAACCAGCTATTGATTGGTGCAGTGTGTCAGGGGAGGTAATTCTCAGCAGATAGAACTAGCGTTTCTTTTGGTGTTCCTACCATTAGTGTACACTAGGCATCTTGGTTAGGAATGTGGTCTTTTTCATGATTAATTTCACAAAAAATTGTGAAATTTTATTTCACAATAAATGTTGAATGGTTCTCCAGAAAATATACTGAAAAAAAGAGTAATCATCATTTTGTTACACAATTTGCAAATGTGCTTTCGTGCACATAATTAATCATCATGCACGTGTTTAGGACTTGGAAATATCGTTTATCGCTGCCACGTCTGGATGATTTTTGTATTTTACATTGTGTCCACAGCTACTAAAATTGCTGTGGTGTAGGGCCCAATAGCTAACTTCATTCTGTGTAGCATTCTTTTTCAAGAAGGGATACTAAAGCCAAATAACAGGAATTCAGTTTTAGAAATGAGCATGTAGGTAATAGGACTGTACACAAAAATGGAAATCAAATTAAGTAGGAATTTGGTTAATGTAGGATTTGCCATAGGAATCTGCCGAGAAGTACAGCAATGGATAAAAGCTGTCTTCAGTCCAGCACACGTGATAAGCAAGCTAATTTTTCTGCATACAGTGTGACAGTGAGAAACTTCTTTCCAACTACGATCTCCTGTCGGTTTGTGTCTGTTCCTTAACAGACTTAAGCATAATTAAGTATTGCATTACCAGGGTCTCTCTAGATTTTTGTTCTCGAGTATTTGCCACTTTCTAAGTACATGAGTGCTAAAAATATATATTTATCTGCAGTTTGTAAGGCTAAAACCCCACAAATGCTTATGAAACATATTCAGTTACATTCTCATCTTGTTTAATATCGTATTAGGGGTGGCTTTGGTTTTCAGCAAAATCCAAATGCATCTTAAAACCATGAACACCCGCTTCTTATTGGCAGAAAAAATAATCTCCATGCTTCCTGTAGTTACAGGCTGCTGGACTGCTTTTCAGATCTATTACATAGTTGGGATTTGTTTCAATATTGTGATATTTTGTTTTGCAGTAGTGGTTTATTGTAGGTAGCCAAAAGACACCATCTAGTCTGCTTTGCAAGGGGCAGTATTACATGCTAGGAAGGAAGGAAATGTACATAGAAAACAGCTCAGCAATCATAGCAATTATTTATTTCATTTTGCTCTGTGGTTCGGTGGTTTCACTTGTAACCTCTGTGTGCTCGAGAACATTTGCAAAAGAGCAACTTCTTCCTGCCTTCTTGGGTGAAAACATGAGAGGGGTGAATGCAACTGTTTATCCTCATGGCTAAGAGCATCAACAAAGATCCTGAAAAAAAACAACTGAAAAGATTTTATGCATGTTTGTAAACCAGCATCTCAGCTCTGCCACGCACATCGCTGAAGTTGGCTTTGCTGATGATTCCGGCTTGCATGCAAATGAAAAAATAAAAGAAAACGAGAAACAGGAAATGCAGTTACTGCACAGAACCCTTAAATAAAATGGACTCACAAAGCTAAGTAGACTTCTTGACTTGGTAACTAGCTAAAGTGCTGAAGTTGCCTTTGGAAAGTATTTTTATGCTGCCTAAGCATGTTTGAAAACCCAACACTTGATGGGCTTGAGGAGTGGGCCCAGCCACATCTCATGAAGTTCAGCAAGGCCAATTGCAAGGTCCAGCACCTGGGTCCAGGCAGCCCCCAGGATCAGTACAGGCTCGGAGATGAAGGGATTGAGAGCAGCCTTGAGGAGAAGGACTTGGGAGTGCTGGTTGACGAGCTCAACATGACCCAGCAATGTGCACTCACAGCCCAGAAAGCCAACCGTATCGTGGGCTGCATCAAAAGCAGCGTGACCAGCAGGTCGAGGGAGGAGATTCTGCCCCTCTACTCCCCTCTGGTGAGACCCCCCCTGCAGTACTGCCTTCAGCTCTGGGGCCCCCAACACCAGAAGGACATGGACCTGTTGAAGTGAGTCCAGAGGAGGCCACGAAGATGATCAGAGGGCTGGAGCACCTCTCCTGTGAAGACAGGCTGGGAGAGTTGGGGTTGTTCAGCCTGGAGAAGACAAGGCTCCAAGGAGACCTTAGAGCAGCCTTCCAGTACGTAAAGGGGGCCTACAAGAAAGACAGTGGGAGACTCTTTATCAGGGCCTGCAGCGACAGGACAAGGGGTGATAATTTTGAACTGAAAGAGGGTACATTTAGATCAGATATAAGGAAGAAATTTTTTATAATGCGGGTGGTGAGGCACTGGCACAGATTTCCCAGAGAAGTTGTGGATGCCCATCCCAGAAGTGTTCAAGACAGGCTGGATGGGGCTTTAAGCAACCTGATCTGGTTGAAGATGTCCCTGCTCATTACAAGGGGGGGTGTTGGACTAGGTGACCTTTAAAGGTGCCTTCCAACGCAAGCCATTCAATGATGCATGCATAGGCATCCTACTCATGTTGATGCTCCACAAGTGCTTATAGCAAGCTACTTGCTAGCCTGCAAATGCATTTCTGCTACATACAGAGAGCTGATTAACAAGTCAATTGCCAACCAGCATAACACTTGCTAAAGCATACAGGAAATATCACCTTTTCATAGCAAATGAAGCGTTAATAGTTATTCCTTCTTTTAGGCTCCCACAGCTAGTGTCACACCTCTGCTTTCTATTTGTATTTTGTTGATGCTTCAGTCTGATCAGATTGCAAAAATAAGCAAACTGATAGGTGATTGGAGGAGTCTCATACCAAGGCAATGGCAGCTCAGTGCTAACTGAATTTGGCCTTTCTGTGCAACCGGTTAGTTCGAACATACTACAGTTCTCAGTGTCTGCTTTTGCTGCTGTATTTGGTGGCAAGAAGGAGGGCAGGACCTGCTCAAGCAGCATCAGTCTACGGAGCCAACCTCAGGCACAAACAACATTTGTGAAACAGGCTCTAACTGCTGAGCATGGCCCTGCAGCAAAGCACAATATGGTAGCCTTTTGAGGAAACTGAACCAGAAAAGTACTGCAATTTAGACTGATATGCTTAAGCTGACAGTAAAAACTAACTATTGCTTCATGCTTGATGCACCCTTGCACTGCTCGCTGGGAAAGAAAATGAACAGCTTGTTTCAGGGTAAAGGGGAAGGAGTGAAAATCTGACTAAAAGAAATTAAACCCATCGATGTTACATGCTGTTTCACCCATACTTTCTCCTCTTCATTCTTTCATTGTTTTTTCATAATATCAGGGTTAAGCTGCATCATTTTCTGTATGAAGCAAGCTAACAAACTTGCGCCAAATAACATTTGGAGATGAGGAGGTGTCCAGCACTAAACATGTATAAGAAAGCTTGCTAATGTTTCAGATACGCCAGTTTTACGTTTGGCAATATTGGCAGGGCCAAGATTTGTAATCAGCCAGGTTTCTGTTGTCAAAACACCTCATATAGCATCTGTCACTGCTGTAACTTTTTTCACAGGGGAGGGCTTGCTTAAGTTAGCATGGTAAGGATTTTGCAGGGTTGGGGTGTTCAGACTAGAAGCATTTTATCAGTTAATGCCAACCATGCATCTGCCTTACAACCTGCTCCCTGCAGCTTGACTGTAGAGAAAGTTTGGTCTGCTGGCTATTAGCTCTGTTCCCCTATTTAGTTGAATCCTATCCAGAAATGTGAGCATGGCTGCAAAGTGTGTTCATGATGTTTTGCATCAGGCAAACTGGATCAGGCCACTGGATTTCTCCTACCTGAGAGAGTATCTAGAAATGGAAAGAGAGTACGAGCCTGCTAGTAGATCACCAGCTATGGCTTCACACTGAAGGCCTCCAAGAACTGGGAAAGGAAAGAGAAGGTGCAATATTTAAGTAAATTCCTGGGTAAGACCATTTTTTTATTGATCATTTTCATCTTTTTTTGATCTGATCACAGATTGCTCTTGCAAGATACTGAGCAAATTTAAAAATGAATGAGACGACTTCTCACATGTTTAAAATTAATGACCCACATAAATGCTTTTTCATGGCATTTTGTAGTTGCAAATGCTATACAAATGGCACTGTTAAGCTGGAGAAGCTGAACAAATAACATGCTATAATCCAAGTGAACACTAGAGAGCATTAAAATAACTAGGTATGGCCATTGTAATTTGGCTTATTGGGGAGGAGACCATTAGGAACCAGATCTCAACATCACATTGAAGTGCAAAATACGGATTAGCCCTCTAAACAAACGTGGATTTGGAGAGGTGAAAAAGTATTGGAATTGTGTTGGAAGAGTGACTTTATTTTAAACAGAACCTGTAAAAAAGTTCAGCAAAGTTTTGGGGAATAATTTTTCTTTTCTTTGTGCTGTCAGCCTTATAATAGTGATGCCTGTAACACCACAAGCAAGCCACTCTCCTCAAAAGCAAGGCCTGACATTTAAAGGATGGCACTGAGCTCAAATGCACTGCACACAGCCACGTAACTCCATCATGGTCAGAGCTGATAAAGTCAACCTATAAAGTGATCCCTCATCAAAATAAAACTGAATGACATCATTGAGTCAAATTCATCTTCATTCTGTAGTAAGCCTGGGAAAGTCACCATCCTTGCATTTGTTTAATCAGTTTTGGGTTTTGTGTTAGGAATTTGGGGCCTTTGGGGATTTTTTGTGCCACTCTAATAGGTACTAGAGGCGGCAATCCTTGGGAAGTTCTCACATATGCTTTTTCATCCTTGTGGATGGGGCAGCGTGTGCCTAGGCAGTGGCGAAGGCGGTGCCACAGGGCCTGGGCACAGGGCTCTCCCCGTTCATCCTCCCACGGAGCTCGCAGCCTGCTCAAACTGGCTTGCCATGTTTCTCCCTTTGACTTAGCTAGAGATGGCAAGCAGGACACTGCTGCTTTCCTCAGAAACCTGAACACAGAAAAGGAAAATAATTGCATAGACTTTCACAGCCAGATTATCTATAAGTATTTTATCACTATTGGCTCCTTATAGTGTTCTTTTTTTTCTTCAGATATATGTTTAAACAATTCAGTTTTTTGGCTTATAAATGGGAAAAAGCAATCACCATCAGCAATACAGGAGGCAGGTTAGGATCCTAAGACCAAACTTTTCAAATCTGTTTCAGCCAGACATTGAGGTCCATCAACTCAGATTATACTCTAGTGGGTGTGAAGCCTCCCTTGGACCCTATGTACCTGCTAGGAAGGGATATGGTGGTACAGAAGCCAGCGGTATCACTGATGGGAAATGATGCTGCCGAACACACCGTGGGAGTCTGCTTCCTTTCCTGCAGAACAGCACTTAATTGGAAACAGGCATCCAGCTCTGGAGGGTGTGTTTTGTCACTGCCACCTCCTACTATAATGTCCTGTTTACTGAAACCTCCCTAAAGACTGATTGTTTCTTATCCAAGACAATATCCCACACAGTCCTCCTCACCACTTACACAGCAAGGTGCCTTGGGGATCCATGTTCAAATCACATGGGCTTTACTGTCAACTAGCTAGTCTTTATTCATTGCAACTTATCAGCCTGCTTTAAATGTTTCTTTTCTGGTATGGTCACTCCTGTGATTCTCCTCTTCTCTTTTCTCTTTTACAACGAACAATTTTTACTGCCTATCCCAATCTTTCATTACTCGTCAATATTGTTGCAAAGCCAAATAGAAGTTTTCTTGCCTGCAGCAAACTTGTGGATTTGTAAAGAGATACCACTCACATCTGACATGTTTTCCAGGAACCATAAAATGTGAGAAATTCGTTAAGTTCAAAAACCAGGTCAGCTAGCATAACTGGAGTAACTGCATAGTATGTATGCAGAGAAAGCTTTATAGTTGCCTAAAGCATGTTGTACTGAGAACTTAGTCCCGGATGGGCAAGAACAGAAAGACACAGGGAGAAAACTTTGCTACCCAAACTTTTACAGTGTTTTATTTGCCTGTTCAAGTGCTAATAAATCTCCCTTCAGAATAATTTCAGGAGTATTTTTCTTGCATGCTCTTCCTATAGGTCACATTTTCCTGTAAGTCACATATTCACAGGAATAAACCTGTCTATCAGTGTCACTTGTAGCATTTCTTCCAATTTATTTTTACACTTTTTTTTGTCTCCACATTTGCTGACTCTTAGAGGTACATGCAATTCTACCCAGCAAAGAATATAGTACATCTAGTTAGTTATCATAGCTTTAACATCCAAGGAAATGAAAAATATGATGAAGATTTCTGCTTTCACAAGCTAGAGGTGACCAAGAAAATAGTACTCCTACCACTGAAAATTGTATTTACAGAAGCTCTGAAATTCAGCTTAGATCTCTTACTTTGCTTCAACATTTTTCCTATTTTTATTTGCATATTATCTTTAGTAAAAATTTTTGAAAGAAGGGACTTATTGCACTCCACGCACCAGATAAAACATATTTGTAAATTTGCCAGGAAATATATAGACATTTTTCATTAAACGGTTAAAGTATTTCTAAGCCTTTTATATCTCTGCATCAGAGATACTGAATTTTATTACTGAAAATTCTTTCAAAATTACATTGAAGATGTTAAGACTGTTTAAAAGAAAGGCTTGTCTAAAGGTGTATTATCTTTCATTAGCCCAACAGATACATTATGGTGGGGAAAAAAAAAGACAATGTTTTGGGTACTTTAAACCATTCTGGGTAGCTTTCCAGGTTTCTATTTTCTTATCTTAGTTTCTAAACTAAGATCAGTAGTGCAGTAGAATCTGTACAACTACTGACATGTTCTGTTAAAGCAGTGAAAATATTTCCTAACTTGAAAATCTGTCAGCAAGAACTATTGCTATTTTAAGCAAAATATTTTATCTTTCCTTGATCACAGTATTTCCTGTTTGTACTCTAATGAAACAAGATTTATTTTTTTTCTTTCCTCACCCCCTTCTTCCGGTCTAGCATGTAAAAACCAAACTGAGCAAACAGCAGCATCAAGGGGAAGCCACTTCTCCATTCACTGCTATTTTTCGACACTGGGGATGAACTGAGGTCTGTAGAAGCATTGCCCAGCTATGAGGGTTACAGGTCTCTTATGAATACATAGGAAACTCTACAAAGATACCAGCAGTGTGTTCTTTTAAATCTTTGCCTGCTTAACCAGGTGCTCGAGGAGGAGAAGTACCTATAGTGGCTGGATAGCAATACTGGAACCTAAATGGGATTTAAAATTTTCTTTAATGGTCATGATTTTCAAAACCTTTAAAGAGAGGCCAATTTATTCTTGAAAAACTAGTGAGATACTTCTCAGCAGCGCAGGCAGACAATTTGCAGCTACATTGAGAGTTTCGTGTACCCAGCCCAGCATCATGTCTCCAAGCTAAGGTTGGGGACAAGCAGACCTCAGGTCCCTGGGGACAGCTGGGGCAGCAGCAGGTCCCTCTGCAGCTGCGGCTTGGCTGTCCCAGTCCCCCTGCCCCTTCAGTCATCCACCAGCCCAACTCTCATGAGCACAGTCACACACCCAAACTGAGAGGGAGGAGCAGGGGCAGGCAGGATGCAGGCGGCCTCCACCTTCCTCCATCCCCATGGCTGAAGCTCTTTGCTACAGCCTGGGCTCTCGCAGGCAGCAGCGTACAAACTCGGGGGTTTGCAGCAAACAAGACTGTGCCTCACGTTTTTCTGGGGCTCAGGAGCTTGCCCAGCGTCTGGCCACAGGCACAGGGGCAGCCATGCCTGAGGCTGCTTGGGCCAGGCAGAGCCTGGGCTTCCTCTAGCATACGCAGTGCAAGGATTTTTGCTGTCCCTGTTAACAGGCAGGTGCCAGCCTTGCCTGTGCCACCAACTAGGCACAGCTCTTGAGTTTTACAAGACTTCGTTATGATTTGACCAACTCTGGTGAGAGGAAACAGGACTTAGCTTAATGAGACAGCAAATGAGCTTCTCCTGCCTGAAGTTGTGTGGTTTTGCCCACATGAGTGACCTTGGATAGGCTAATTTAGGACTTCCCTTTGACTGAGGAATAACCTGTCTTGGTCATGGTGCCAAAGAAAAAAGCTGAGCTTCCTCCAGCTTTCCTTCAGCTTCTCCTCTTCTGCATGAGCAATGTACAAACAAAGAGATTTAACTCCTCTCCTAAGAGGAACAACTTGCATCAGACCTTACAATGGACTGGATGAGAAAGGCACTACGTGAGGAGGGTGGGACTGTGGAGCTAGGGATGGCATCACCCTCGGATCAGTGAACCACAACAGCCTCTCTGCTGGCCTGGTACCTGTGGGCACATGAGGTTACAGAGCAATTGTATCATGTCCTGCACACATTGCATGCACCTTACCATAAGGTGCAGCCACTCTGGAGCATATCCAAGGTAGGAACCCACCCTGACAGCCCCATGCCCAGCATGTATATGTGTACATATATGTGTATGTATTAGTCACTTACCAGAGTTTTAGTGTAATCCATTGCTGTAACAGTGACAGCAGCACTATCAAGCAGGCATTTCCTGTATTCTTTTCTCAAATACAGAAACCAGATGTTTTACAAGCCATAACCAGTCAGTCGCTTTTCTTAATGACACTGATAAAGAGATCCAGCCCCACAGACGAAAACCAGGGCTTCTCTAGCAAAGCATGAGTTACATTCTGCAGCAATCAGACTGCACACAACAAAAGTAAGACATTTTTAAGGATGTTCATTTGGAACAAATACACATGCAAAAACATCTGGAGCTCACTTTTATAAGCAAAGTTGAAATAGTATGAGTGAGGGTCCCTGCAGGTGGTGGTAGCTTCTTAAACTCATTAAACAAATGGTTTGCGACAAAAGTAGGTACAAATAGCATTGGTGTCCTTAGTGTAAGAGTTTGCTTAGAGAGTTTTTTATTCTTGCTTGTTGTATTGGAGAAGAACCTACTATAATTGTAACATGTTTTGACTGGAGCATATTGATTTGCACTATGACAAGGGCAGCTTGTTATCACAGCCCTGGTTTCATAACCAAGAACATTTGCTGCTCATTCTAAGACCCTACTGAGTGTTGTGAGCAGTTCATCTGGAAAGCTACAAATTATGAAGTTGGATGTTTACTGTGGCAATTCTGTTCATTGTGTCACCGTAAAAGTATTGCACTAAAAATTTTAGTTGCACAAAGACTGAAGGTATTAGCTAGAGAACAGCAGGGCTCTCCTTTTCTGCTTACAGCTCCTGTTGTTGTGTGGTCAATGTTCAACCCAGAAAAGATTTCTAGGCTCTGCTGCTGAGGTTTTGCTGCAGTCACCACCAACACATTTTGCACATATCTTGGTTTTGGTATCACGGGCTTGTGTGTAGGGTGTAGCAGCCAGTTCTATCAACTACAACTGTTTCTTTAATTAAAGGCAAGTTGTTATACCCTGAAATTTCAGTGAGATTCAGCATAACGCAGACCAGCATTGCCAAGCGTTTCAGAAATGCTCACTCTGTAATAGCTACTGTAAAATTCACTGCCAGGTGGAAAGCATGACTTCATAACCATCCAAACACTAAGGTGTTTTGCAGATTACTTCCTTCCACCTGTTATTCTTGTGGTGCTTCTTGTCACTATATTATGACCCTACAAATAAGCTGGCCTGGGAAAAGTTGATAGTAGAAAAGCATTCTCTACCAGTTCAAAAAATAAATTTATCTTTTGATCTAAATCAAGGTTATGGTAATCATTAATAACCATGAGATTGCCACCCTTTCACTAGCTTTCACTATTGCATTCAAGGGATTTTCCCTTCTTTTCCCCAGTCTTGGGCAGGACTGCAGAGCCTTTTACCTGCTGAAGGTCTGCTTTGCTTTTAACCATGTTCTAAAGTGCAGCTCTTGCAGATTTCTTAGTTGGTACCACAAAAAGCCTTTCCTCCTATTTAAATGCACAGGCCCTGGGAGGCCTCTCCGCAAGTCAGCGCCCAGCCTAGTGCTCTGCACACATCTCACAGTCCCTCCACAGTCAGGGTGAAAGCGAAAAAAGCAAGTGTGCCTCTGCTGATGGGAGAGGTTTAATTATTTAGCCTATTCCCACTGAAGTTTGTGGAAGAAACCAGGATGCCTAAACTGAAGAGGACAGCCCTTAGGGTTCCTGTCCAAAAGAGGAGCCTTTCTTCAACCGTTGCCGTACACTGGTTATGGGGACTCCTGTTCTCTCTCTTCACTCTCATCATGTGCACAGGAACCACACAGGAGTGTAATTTCTTAAGCCCTCCTGTCTTCAAATGCTGTAGGAGTAAATCAACATGCACAATTCTGTCCTTATTTTATCATCTAGCAAAGTATCGATGAACTCATCTGTTCTAATAGTGTTGTTACCCAGAACACGTACAACATAAAGTAGTGGCTTACTCAGACTATTGTATAACAGCAGTTGTCCTAATGAGTCAGAGAAGCTATCATTCACCTGTATGGTAACCCAACAAAGTTCATAGCCACAAAAACCTTTTCCTCTAGCAATTGCTTAGTTACGCCAGTTCTATCCGCGTTGATTCCTGGTTCTGGATTCCAGCTGCTTTAGAAATGTCTAATTACCCACAAGACAATAAATGGATCCATAGTTTGATACACGCTTTGAGCAGAGTCAGGAGTTACTCAGTCCTGCTACAGCCGAGGGATAGGTTCAGCTATTCCATTTCGGCATCTGTATGGCAACAAGAAGCACAGAGGAACAAAGCTAGGAGACACATAGAGCTTGCAAAGACTATCCTGGCATCTCACGGCAATATGCCCATCTCAGCAATTATGGAGCATAGAGGAACAGTAATGTTCAGGTGCTAGTGCACTAAGAACAGGATAGAAGGAAGCATCTTCAGGAAAACATTTGTCTATCAGCTTGCTACAAGACAGGATCAGCTGTCCCTACATCAGTCCTCATCGATGCTCGTCTAAACTGTTTCCAGAAACCTTCAGCGTAGGAGACTCCACAACCTTCTTCAGCATTTGATGCTGGCCTGTTTATTTACCTTTCTTTTTGGTCTCTCTCTCTCTTTTTTTTTTTTTTTGCAATTATCTTTTGTGTAATTCAAGATTTATACTGGTCTTCGTATTTCCAGATTAAACAATTCCCATCCTTTCAAACTGTCTGTAACAGATTGTTCTCTAGATCTTGTATTCTCCTTCCCTGGTCTCTCTGTTCTGTCCGTATCTTTCCGCACCATACTCCAACTGAGGCTTTGCTGATGCCAAATACGTTGATGTGGCTCATTTTCCAGTTTGTGCTCTTTTTGCTGCAACCAGTATGGTGTTTGTCTTTTTTTTTTTGCAACAGCATGACATAGCTGACTGATACTCAGCTTTTGTTCCTCTGCATTCCACCTGGGAGATGATGCTAACTGTGACTTGGAAGCTCAGTGGGGGAAGAACTGGTTCAGTATGGACAGCGCTTTTGATAAACAGCTCTGTACCCTAACCAAGTTTCTTATGTACAAGCATCAGTGTGGGAAATCCAGCTGTAGTAGGAGCCATACCCCAATTAACCATCAGTTCCACAGATTTTCTTAATTTATCTGCCTTAAAAGAAAGCTGATAGACAGCAGTTTTTAACGGCCTTCGTGTGCATTGTCAGTGATCAAAGAGAGGAACCAAACTATGCTGATCTCCCTTGACACTCGTCTACCAGCAAAAACTAGTCACTTAATTTCTCTGTCTTGCCATTCTACTTGTAACAACAGTGAATAGTATTATTGGGACTAAGACATTTTTACCACTGTAATTGTATTGTGGCTGCTTCTTACAATACAGCTACTTCCAATGGCTGCTACGCTAACCAGGCTGAACACACCACACGCTTAAAAACAGCAGTGGGAAAAAAATTGTGGGAAAACTTGTAGTGTATCTTAACTGACTAATTAAAATATCTTAATCTCTATGTTTGGATTTAACATTTCACAAGCATTAAATCAACTGAGTTAAAAAAAAAACATGATGAAAGACAGAGATACGTCCCTTTGGACTTCTGAGAGCATAACAGACTGTTCAGGGTCTGGATGCATACACCGGAGCTACTGTTTATGCTTTTCCTTTTTTTTTGTTTTGTAAGTATCATATTCAGGCTTATGTTTCCCAGCCAAATTCAAAAGTCTGCCCTTTTTTAAAAAAAAAAAACACCACAATTCTAGTCATAACTTGTCACTCTAGTAAAGCACATGATGAAATGACATTCATTTAATCCCCCAAAAATATTTCATCACAGTTTTTATCATGTCATATATCAGAATTTAGTAGTGCAAGGTTTTTCTGAATTGTCTGAATTTTTATTTTGTGGAGCACTTAGAGATAACTCTTTTCCAATTTAAGCACAGTAAAATATCATTTTCAAGCACTTTGAAAGCAATTATTAGCCACAATGTATGCCATTTAATCCATAAGCCTCAGTTCCTTAGAGGCCAACCCCAGTAAAGGATCAAGTGCGATATTTTTGTTCCTTGAAAGTTAGAGGAAGAACTCCCATTAGTCAGGTTCTCAATCCCTATTTCAAACATAGTTATAATGACTTGAGAACATATGGACGACAGGAAATGCAGATGATGGAAACTATCCATTAACATCTATTGGAACCTTACATTCATTATGACAAAAACGGTGAGATAATAAACTAACTACAAAAGATTGTTCTTTTAAATCTAAGAATTTACAAATATAAATAAAAGAACTGCCTATCACAGAATGATTTAGATTGGAAAAGACCCTTAAGATAGATCATAGAGTCCAACCATTTACCTAACACTGCCAAGTCCACCACTAAACTATGTCCATAAGCACCACATCTATACATTTTCTAAATACCTCCAGGGATGTTGACTCAACCACTTCCCTGGGGAGCCTTTTCCAATGTTTGACAACCCTTTCAGGGAAGAAATTTTTCCTAACATCCAATCTAAACCTTCCCTGGCATAACTTGAGGCCATTTCCTCTTGTCCTATTGCTTGTTACTGGGGAGAAAAGACCAACCCCCACCTCGCTACAACCTCCTTTCAGGTAGTTGTAGAGAGCGATAAGGTCTCCCCTCAGCCTCCTTTTCTACAGACTAAACATCCCCAGTTTCCTCAGCTGCTCCTCATCAGACTTGTCCTCCAAGTCCTTCACAAGCTTCATTGGTCTTGATGCGCTCCAGCACCTCAACGACTTTCTTCTAGTGAGTGGCCCAAAACCAAACACACTACTCGGGGTGCAGCCTCACCAGTGCTGAGTACAGGGGACGATCACTTCCCTCGTCCTACTGGCCACGCTATTTCTGATACA
>NW_009620668.1:0-3412 GCF_000690535.1 Cariama cristata | reverse complement strand
CGGGTGATGTCAGCGTTTCCTTCTGGATGGGTCGTGTGCACTTGCCAGGTAAACAGTCTAGAAATAGATGGGAGGAAGGCAGCGGATGGAGCGTGCAGCCGGGCTGGAGGAGCTCTGCCTTCACCCTTTCCTCCCCGCTGCCGTCCTTGCAGGCGGCTTCCCCTGCCTTCAGCGAGGCGCTGGGAGCAGAGACCGCGAACGTGGAGGAATAGAGCAAACCCACGCCTCTCCTGTGTCACGGCTTTAAGTGCAGTGCCCGCTCTGGAAGACAGTGCTGGCAGATCAAAGGAGGTAGAGTCTGTTGATTGTCCAGGCGGGAGTTTGCTTCATCCCCTCCCTTGCTGGAGGAGCCCAGGTGAGGCTGATGAGACCCTGGGTGGGAGGCGCGAGGGGTCCTCTCCGGCAGAGGGGCCCCAGCCGCCAGGCGGGCTGGCTGAGCCGGGGAGCTCTGCTTCTCCCTGGGCTGGGAACAGGTTAAAATCCAGGCGTTCGTTGCAAGCATAGAAGCTGGCTTACGTCGTGTGAAGCATTCCCAGCAACTGAACAACACGAGTTCAGGTACAGAAAGCTCCGCAGCGTGCCAGGAATATTCTTAGTTTGCTCTTTCCTCATTCACGAGAAATGTGCCTTTTCTGTGACGCCTTTCAGAGCAGCCTAGCAGTTAAATTAGTAGCTGCGATAAAAACTACCTGTGCTGCTTGGAGATGGGGTTTTCTAAATCCCCAGCCATCCCAAACACAACGCGTGGACCGAGCCGCCTGCTGCGGCTGGGAGCCTGCTGCTGCGGTCCCCTCCCTCGTCACTGATCTCAGCAGAAGAAATGCACAGCACCCTACAGGCTCCTGCCCGGGACAGGGACCGTATCTTTTCCAGGCAGGACAGGCTATTTTTTTTCAGGCATTTCCCAGGCATGATAGTATGATATTGTGCATCACCCATATGTTTGTCCCGTCTGGAGTGGCAGAGAGAAACTGCAAGGATAGAAAGCTGGGGAAAACACCCTCGCAGCCACTGCTGATGGCCAGGTGCCTGCTTCTCCCCTGCTCAGCACCTTCCTTTACCCCCAGAAAACAAAGCTGCCGTCATAGCAAGTACCCATAAAATGCAAGGCATCCTGAGTGCGGAGATTAGTGGTAATTTTACAAGGACTCAAATAACGTTGGTCTGCAGGGTGCAGCACTGCCTTGAAAGGGACCAGCAGACATTTCCCCTGGAAGCAAGTTTCCTCTTTAGAGCAGTTTACGGCTGAGGTGCGGTGTCAGATTGTGGCACAAATATACCATCAGCCTTGGGTTGGAAGACAGACATTTGATACCTCTGTCTGTTGCCGAAACGCGCTGCCCAGACACGACTCCCAGCACGGTTATTTTTTGAAGCATTATGTAATTGGATTGCATGGTCAGTAGTGCTTCCTTAACAAGCCTTTCAGCAAACCCTCTGCCTGCCGCAGCCAATCCTCAACCCTTACATACACACTCACTCACGCAGGCTCAGTCTGAAGTAAACGCGCTGCTAAATACAGTTAGAAAACAGACGAAACCAGGCTCGGAATAGATCATCTGCTCCCAGTGCCACATGAGACGTGGTGTGGCCAAGTCCTGGGCATCACTGGTGTGAAAACGGGGTCACGCTGGCGTCTCCCGGCCAAGGGTGTCGCCGGCTGCCTCCTCTGCCGTGCCTCTCTCTAATGGGCGAAAAAAACCCCCAAACCCTGCTTTTTGGCTCACAGATGGGCAACCGAACCCCGGGCTGGTCCCGGTGTCCCTATCTTCTCTTGCCCTGCCGTGACGTCCCCATGCTTCAGAGACCAGCTTCGGGAAATGGCTCCTACAGCGCTCAGGCCCGTAGCCACGCAGGGCCTTCATCTCCCGGACTGCGGTGTAAGCCGAAGTGCTGAATTAGGAACCGAGCCTCCAGATACGGGTCGGGCTGTACACCAGTGCCACAATGCAGCCCGCCGTGGTGCCTGGCCGGCCCCGGCCCTTCGCGGGTGTTGTGCAGGATCTGCCCTCTCCTCCGGCCGCTGTCAGCCCGCGGGTGATGGCTCTGCTGAGTCACGGCTTCCTCTTTGTGATTGCTGACTAGTGGCAGCAGTTGCAGAAGCAATAAGAGATATTAAAAAGTGTGAACTTCCACTGGGACCAGAAGATACAATTAGGGCTGTGCCAAGAAATACACTGCAGCGAGCTGTTGTTTAAAGGGATGCGGAGCACTGCAACCCCCCCCACACCCCGTTCCCTTGCTGCAGGAAGTAGGAAAAATGAACATCACGAGCCTTTTATCATCTCTGAACCCAAATAAAAATTGCGTTTGACTGCTGAAGCTCACTCTGGCTCTTTTCCATGCTCCTCCTCAAAGCGTTTGATCCAGCCTTCCAGTCTGGGTCTCTTCTACCTGCCGCTGCTGAGGGATCTATGTTCCTTGCTTTCACCTAAGGCTGATTCGCCATGGAAAGCCTATGTGATGCTGTGTAAAAGGGGCTGCTTTGGAAGGCGTGCACAACCGTAATGTTATTTCCATTCTTTTTTTTTAACGGGAAATATCTCTGGGGAGAAGCATGAAAGTATATGGAGAAGGTGCTCTTTGATCATTAAGATCTAAATGCGGCATCCAAACAGCGTGTCTGTTTCTTCGTATTATGCTGAAATTCATCTTAAAGTCCTGCTCACTGGGGGACACTGTCGTCTTTCTCCTTCCTTGGCTTGAACATTTGGAAGCATTGCCACCAGTTTCATCTCCAGCCCTGGTGATGATTGTCTCCAAAAGTTACCTCCCCACCCTATTGTTGGCTGTATTTATAGCAGCCTTTCAATCTGTGTTTTAATTCCACGGTAACTTCTTAGCCTTATTGTCAGAATATATGTTCTGGTTATTCAGCTAAGGACAGGAACTAGGGGATGGCACTCTATGGACTGTGTGTCGTTGGAGGACAGAAAATGTGCTTAGGCTGGTCTTTTCTGGATTGAAGCTATAGTAGTTTGCAGCTAAGAAAAAAAAATCTTCACTTTTGTACTGGCATTAGAATGATTTTTATTTTTTTTTAACCCTGTGACAGACACAGGGCTGAGGACTGGCATAGAGAACATACATTAGGGGAGGGGGAAAAAAAAAACCGAAACAACCCACCCCACAACCTCAGTTATTTCAACAAATACCAAAAGTGGACTGAGAGTGGATGAAGAGGAGGAGGAGGCAATAGTGAACACACAACACAGTTCAAGCTGGCAAGGAGCCCTTTCTTGAAGAATGTAAGTTTAACCTTTAGCATTCAAGTGTCTGGGCTTAAGTGTCATTATGAGCAATACTTTCCTCCAGCACAGCCTCTCCTGCCTGGAGGAGGTTCTGTGCAACCTCATCAGTTCTCCCCTTTCCTTTACCGAGTGTAAAAATAGGTATTTCTGTCTGCATACGC
>NW_009620667.1:0-200 GCF_000690535.1 Cariama cristata | reverse complement strand
CCCCCAACTCCAGCCGGCAGCACGGAGCGCCGGCAAAGGCCTGGTTAAGCGTTTCTCCTGCTGTTTTTCCTTTGCGGGGCTGGGAAGCAGAGATGTGCTGCAATACCCCGGACGAGGCTGCTCCGGGGGCATTTCCAGATGGGAATCTGGCAGCAGAGCCTCTGCTTGGGCCTCCTCCAGACCGGGCTCACAAAGGCCCA
>NW_009620666.1:53742-85961 GCF_000690535.1 Cariama cristata | reverse complement strand
ATGATTCTATGATTTTATGATTCTGTGATTTTGGAGACTATCATAGGTGTTTACCTCTTTACTTGTTGCAATAGCTTTCACAAGATTGCCATGAGTGTTGAACACTGTTCTTGGAATTTCTTCTTACTGCTCTTAATACTGAGATTTTCCTCACTATGAGGGTCTGCTGGCATTTCTACAATGGAAGTGAAGTAAAAGAGGGCTAAAGTTGGCTACACTGTCAGGATACCAGAGGCATTTGTTTTATTTGTCTGAAAATCCCATAAAAGTAGGAGAAGGTATATTTCAATCAACATTTTGTTTGACGATATCTCCTACTTCAGCTTTTACTTGTTTAGAAACTTTTATTCCTTTTCAC
The DNA here is from genome assembly GCF_000690535.1 of Cariama cristata. Lineage (NCBI taxonomy): Eukaryota > Metazoa > Chordata > Aves > Cariamiformes > Cariamidae > Cariama > Cariama cristata. The sequence goes on along the minus strand of NW_009620666.1, from coordinate 85,603 downwards.
TGATTTTGGAGGTTTGTACAATTGTTTTCAATGAAGGAATTGGGAATGTTCTTGATATAAGAATACTTAATTACAAAACCCCTGCGATGTCACCTGCTGTTGCTCATGCTAAGTACAGATAACTTCAGCAGCTGATGGTCTCCTTGGAATTTTGCGCCAGTCTCAAGTTCAGATTGATACACAGCGTATATTCCAGTGTCACTGCGTGCTGGGGCTCTGGGCTCTGGTTCTATCCACTTATATTTCACGTATAATCAAGTAGCCTATATCAAACAGAAAGAGAGCAGAATTAGAAGGAGAGGAAGCACAAAGTGTCATTCCCTCTGGATATTTTCTCCCAGTTTCAATGACTTGCAGTTCATCACGATCATTACGCTAAATCAATTTACAGACAAAACCTCTTATTTTAGGGGCAAATTCTGTACCTATGCTACCCCCAAACCAGTAATGCTCTCTGACTTAACAGTCAAAAAGCTTGGGGCACCACACAACATGATGTAGTAGATTGGAAGACCGCTGGTGTGCTATATGATGTGAGAGGGAGAAATGATGTCTCCGGAGGAGATTAAGTAATACGGTGGGAACCATTAATGTTCCTGGGTATACAAGGGAGCAGAGAACGAAGTGGGGCTGCTTTGTGGAGGGTCTTCAAGATGAGGATCAGCAGCCTGAGCCGCATGTAATAAAAGGAAAAAAAAACCCACCCTAATGAAGTGATTCAGTCTTGGTGTGAATTCCTCTCGCAGCTGTTGATGGCTGTTCCAGCTGGCTGCACGGATTCATAAAGCAGCTTTCCGTGGTTTGTGTTTCAACAATGTGCTTTTGTACCAATTGATTATGCCTCTGTGGCCCATGAAGGAGGAATGCTATACCTTTCCCCCCACAACATTACCTTTTCTTCTGCAAAAAGGGAGCTGTTGAGTTTTGAAAGGTGGGTCTGCCTGCGCTGTGACTTGTTCTTTTGAAAAACTCAGGGTTTTTATCACTATTAAAAAGAGGAGGTTGTCTATGCGTGGGGCTTTTCTGAATAACCTTGCAGCCTGTTTTCTGTCAGTGATATTTATGTGCCATTTTTAATAGTCCAGCTTCTCTTAGGGAGGTAGTAGGGAGGGGTTGCTCAAGAGGGTTATTGTTGGCTTTCTTGTCTTCAGCTTTTTATCTGAGCAGAAATGATTGCAACACGACCCTGGCACTGGATCTATGTCAGAGGCTACAGGGGTGGTCAGCACTGTACAGCAGTGCCCTAACATATGCCCTTCCTCCTATACTCTATTTATAGAGTGCTCTGAAGACCCTTAGGTGTGGAAGTGGGAGGTATAGGAGGGGTGAGATGTTTCCACCTTCCGGATACCCCGTAAGAATTCCCCTAAGGGCAAATTATTAATCTCCAGCCAGACCCTGTTTAATACTCAGGGTGTATAAGCTGGCTCTCCCAAATCAGAGAATCTCATTTCATAAAGGCAGTCAGGGTGATCTCCCTGTGGTCTGGGGAGGAGTGCAGTAAGATGTGGAGCCTTGCAAAGCCAGAGCATCCTTTGGAGCTCCTCATCAGCCCGTAGCAGTGATCCACCAACACCTGTGGGGAGCTGAATGCTGTGCCTGCACAGGTGGCTCAAGTCTGTCGTTCCTCCTGATTGCTACCCAGGGTTGGACAATTGTTCCTGCAAGGAGAGCAAGGAAGCAGTGTGGCCTCTGTGTCCAGCGTACATGGATATTTCGATGACTTTGGGTGCAGAGTGCTCAAAAGTGGCCCAAAAGCTCCACAGACTCCATTTCCATCACTTGGCACCTGCCTTCCAACCAGAGCAGTTAAGTGATGATAAACCCAATATTTATGGTCTCTAGAGCTGGGAGCTTTCAAAATGCACTTCTGAACACATTATTGAATTAGTGATAGCAACAAATCATTATCCAATTAATAATTAGCAGAATGTTATTCAACCATAATAGAGAAGAGCAAATTACAGAAGCATGCAGAATTGCTAAGCCCTGAGAAATTATTCGTGACAGTTTTTTTTAAACAGCTCAGTTTGTCTTGTTCATAAGTAGTATCAAGTGACCTTTTAACACTTGCAAGCTGACCATATTTGTGTCTCATTAAGCCGTTCCCTTATGTATTGAATGCCAATCACTGCGATGTCTAAGCATTGTTCTTACTTTATGACCTCTGGGGTTAAGCCTGTTCCTCTTCTCTTTCTTTCAGGTCTTCTGACTTCTCGTTGTTTTCTGCTCTTTTCCTTTTGCAGGACAATGCTCTTCCTGGGAGAGAAGTGAGAAGTTGTAAGACTTAGACCTCAGTTCTTTGCTGGGTCCTTTCGAAGAATTACAAAATGTAGAAAAGACCGATGTAAGGTTACAAACTTTACCTTAGAAGTAGATTTAAGTTTGTCCCAGGCTTGATAATGCCATAAGTACAAGGTATAGCACAATAAAATGGTGCAGAACAGAATAGAATGGGTCAGTTTGTAGCTGTTTCTCGAGAGCAAAGTTTGGGCTCTTGCCTTCTCACAGCAACGATTTTCGCTTTCCCTGACTGATACCTGGTTGTTGAACTTAGCACTTCGGTAGGGTTTAGTTCACTCGTGTCAATGTGACTTATTATGTGAATGTATCATAGTTATCAAGTGAATATACTGTGAGTTTGAGTCTACTGTAGAAATGAATCACTGCTCAGAGGGCTTCAGGGTCTAAGGCCCTGATCTTACACCGAGTTTTGTGAGAAATTCTGCATTTTGGTGAATTTTTTGCCATTGATGTGGTTATCACATACAGAGTATCCCAAGGTCCAAAGACAGTGAAGACAAAACATTCCAGCTTTAACTTAATGGAAATGCACTCTTAGCTTGCCTGGTCTTCTGGGGTTTCTGCTGTGGGCCTGTGCCAGGATCTGAGTCCTGGCCTGGAGGGACCTCTGCCCTGCCCCAGCACAGCAGAGCACAGCTTGTCTGAACACTTTGGGTCAACTGTAGTGGGTACACAGGTCACACCTTGACTTCTTTACCTATCCTCACTGCAATTTAATCTTGGGTTAGCTCATGATCATTTGATATGACAAGCTTAAAAATACAAATCCCAAACTTTTCTGAATTTTATTCCTTTCTATACCAAACCTTTTCTCTGATGTCCAGAAAAAACACACCATAGCTTTTTTTCATGACTAGCTTTTGTGATTAGTCTACTGCTTTATTTTAGTTGTGTTGTCGTTTTCCTTGGTCGCCCATTCAATAAGCTCAAGAAATGAGTGACCTGAAGTTTCCAAATTGAGCTAATTCTTCTTTCCTCTAATTAGTTCACTCTTCTTTTCCTACCTTTAATTTGGAAATGCACTTACGAAATTATGGATAGAGGTAACTACATGACAAAAATATAATTGATAATTTGCCTCAATTTGTCTTCCCATCAGAAGACTGGCTTATATTGCATTCAGCTCCCTGCTAGTCCAGAGGGTCTTCATTCTCTGGCTGGTGTTTGGAGCATCCTCTTTGGACATGAAATTGTCCTCTTAATTGCAGTTCATCCGCTTCTCAATCTGTCATCTGAGTTCCTCATACTATTTTTGAATTTCCCTGTCCTTTGTTTCATGTAGTTCCTTTGCCTGTCTTTCTTGTGTGCTGTGCCAACAGGTTTGGTTTTTTTTTTTTAATCTTAGAGGAACGTAGGGTGCCTCATCTGTTCCAAATCAAAGGCTGGAGATTTCTGTACTCTTGCACAGAGGTTCTGCTTTTGATCCGACGGGCAATTTATGGAAAGGAGGAATTTATGAAGAGCGCTTATACTATGCAAATTCTGCTGTGCTTGCAACAACAGGAAGCTGGAAGAAAGACACAACAGACAAATAGATCCTGGCTTTAAATCACAGAGCAGTTAGTTTCAACCTACAGTCACCTTAAGAAGCTTTAATTATCTCTAAATTTATGAAGGTCACAGCAGGGATGCTAATATGCCTCCTTATTCTCGACATGAAGTGTTTTCTTGTGTGTGGTTTAGTTGTGGGTGGACAAATCCAAGAGGTCTGGGGTTGCTCAGAGGGTTCGCCGGCATCTCTGCTGATGCAGGGATGTCACTTGGTTCCTCCCAGCCAGGTTGACGTAACACCACTACTGGGAATGCTGTTGGCAAGGTCACTCCTTGAAAATGACAGCTTCAATCCCAAATGGGTGGGATTAACAAACAGATGCACCAGGAGGAGTTAAAAATTTTCGTGATGTGAAAACTCATCGTTTTTGTGGTTGCTGGAAGGATGTTCCCTGCTCCGAGGCACATGAGGGCAGCCAGTGCCAGCAGTGACAGCGCTGCTTCTGTCCTGATCAGCTGTGTCCCCAGGGTTGAGAGATTTAGGACAGTATGCAAAGGTCATGGATCAGGAATTTCAACTCCTACTGCTGAAAACCAGGCAGTATCAAGTCTCATGAAATTTCATTTTCTGAAAGGTCAGCCTGGAGTAGTGCTGTATTTCTACCTGGGGTGTTCCTCTGGGCTTTACATTCCCTTATGTGAAAATCCTGGCCACCAGCTTGATAGACATTGCATGACCTACCTGTAAGTTACCGCAAGGACCTGCTCTGAAACCTTGCAGTGTGTGAACCCCTGCCCTGCCGTTTTATGAGAAAGTGAGCTATTTTCAGGTGGCTTTTAATCACAAGATTTTAATCATTGTTCTGCAAGATGATCTTTGTGTAGCTCAAAAAACTATAAGCAAAGCTTAATAGGTTAAAGAAACGTCAGCCAAGTCTATCCTGGACTAATAGCAACTTTATCTTTCCTACAAGGTAATGATTTTGGGGAAAAAAAGTTGGAGAAGCTATGTTGAATAAATGCCTGTTTATTTTTGAAAGTGTATCTATTCTGGCAATTACTGTGGTATACATTTTTCCATACCTGCTAAATTTCATTTTGAAGAATGAAATTGTTGGAGAAATCTCTGATTTTGTTTTGAAAATCTTCAGAAATAGAAACTTTTCTGAACAGAAGTTTCACCTGTGTTTTTGGAAATATTCCTAAGTATTTAATTTCATGCTTAGTCTAAATGAAATTTTATATTCAATTTTCATTTTTTTAGCACAAACCATTAATTCCAGAATGCAACTAGTTTTAGTTTTAAGTGGTTTCTGTACTTCCTTAAAGAGCATCCTACAAACATCTTATGGATGAGACCTCATTTCTGGAGGCCTCATTCTTGACAGCCTCATTTCTTTTACAAGGAAAATGGGCAACCCTGCCTGGGCTGTCCTCTTCCCAGCTCCAGACCCCACATGTGACAGCCTCGGGATGCCTCCTCCTCCCTAAAAGTGTGGGAGTAGTAGGTGGTCTTGACACCGTTGATTAATGATGAGATGTGAGCACCGCGTTCAGACTTCCTTACCTTGTGGCATTTGGGTTTAATTAAATATTACAATATTCCTGTTTCTCTCTGTGGTTTCCTCTATGTGTCTCTGTGGTATATCTCTCTGTGGCCTTTTTATTACAGAAAAAATGACTGTATTACCAGGACAAAGCTTTTCAAAGACTGCTTAAAGGAAAAGTTTCAGCTAAAAAGTCACCTTATTTTCTGCCCATCCCATCCCCTGGCAAGGGGATTAAGGCTAGGTTTGGATCACGGGTACCTGAAAGGTGTTGCCAGCTACAGCCGGGGCTGTCCTACCCTTGTGTCCCCACTTCAGGACTCTTCAAAGCTGCTGTCACCTTTGACTGGTTTTCTACCATCTCAAAGCTAAATTTAGCCCCAAAATCCTGACTGGGTTCTCCTCTGGACCTCTCTCTGACATTTCTACACATCTCCTTGGGTGTGCAGTGACACTCTTAATTACAGCTGTGGCTGCCAGGGGAGCTGTAAGCACAGAAACAGAGCCCCTGAAGGACCTGCCCTCCATTTCTTGTTTGACTACAGGATTTTTACATATTGCTCTCATAACAGTGCTCAAAGAACATTGATTTGTTGCCTATCTTTTTCTTTCCTTTTTTCCAAAATCTGTTTGCTATAAGAAAATTTGGTCACAGTTCTTCCTTCCTGGATGTTAAAAGACTTATCAAATGAAAGTGGATCACAAGACAGCTGTTGAGACGTTGCTGTTCTCTATGTTTTTCTGGCAACAGAATCAAAGGTAAACAGCCATCAAAAAAGTTATTTCTGAACGGGTCAAACTGGCTATCAAAGCAGCTTATTTAAAGCAAGGTAAGACTTCCCCTGAGGCATTCGTACATAGAAATGCACATTCTTCTAGATATTTATCTTCTTACAGAAAGCAAGCATTCGTCTTGTGAGGAAATATTTAGAGGATTAGCTATTTGAGCAGCATCCTCTGTAGATGCTGCATTTAGTCATAGTGATGTCTGTTGTTACTCCTTGCCTCCAAATATAAATCTTTATAGTGTGTCTTTTAGCCCAAATTTCTTATATGCTTTTGTTGCATTCCATAAAATGACCCTTTTGAAGAGGCGGCAGTACCAGACTATGTGAAGGAATGATTTTTTTACTAACCTCAAACAGGCTTTCTTTTGTTTGATGATCAACATCAGTTTCCACTTGCTGAACCACCTCTGCTCACCCTTGCTCGTGTCCATGCCTTTTGTTTCTATTATTAGGCTCCGTCAGTTTTTCTCTGTTTTTGACAGGTCAATTAAGGCTCTTCCATGGGAACTGGGAACGTTTTTAGTGTAGAAATAGTAACTTGGTGTGGAAATAGTCTATTGGAGGTTTAGGAGAGCTTTGATAGCAAGTTAATGCACTGGGCGATCTGCTGCCCTGATTTCTGCAGTAGGCTACAGTAAGAGTATCTCTTTGAAATGTGGCCCATCTCTTCGGCCTTAATAATGCATTTGTCACATATACAGCCTGTTATGAAGCAAGGCTCTAATAAAATGTTACCATACAAAAACAGATTTAGAATTAACATTTTTCTCTCTCTATGTGGCATTCCATTTAAGAAGTTATATTGGAAGTATGAAGAAATATCGTTTTAGCCTAAGCCTTTTCATGAGTTATGTACTCTAGTGTTAAGACCTCTGTACTTTTCCTGCTCATGGAGAACTTCATGATCCCTTTGAGACGTGTAGCTATACTGGGAAGTGACACGTACTGGTGGTGGTTCACAGGATTCCTCTTGTGTCTTACATGGGTTTTTTGCAACGTTTTTTAACCTGATTGCCTTTTATACAGCTCAGATGAGCAGGACTTTCAGGCAAATAAATGGATGACAAATCATTTTTAAGTGGAAAGTCACAGTTTCATATCTTTACCGCTGGCGGCGAGCCCTGTGGCAGTGAGAGTTAACGGGTTTTGCGTCTGATGTATTCTGAAGATCTTCAGAAGCAACATCATCTGTTTCTGCTTTTATGGAACAAGAGTCTTACAAAAATAAGAATTCCAGTTTTTGCACATAGGCCAGTGTCTGCATAAAATGAGCTGACTGCCTGAGCAGCAATGAGTTTGCGGGAGCACTGCAGATAGCGTGACAGGGCGAGATGGGCACGCAGTGTCTGTCTTTTAAGGTGCCTGATGTGATCTGCTTGATCAAAGAATTTGGGAGACCAACTCGGAAACACAGCAACAGCTGAGTTTGGAAGATTTGAGGAAACGAGCCTGAATTAGGGAACGTGGATAAAATTAAACTTCGGTTTGGTCTGCTCTAAGGACTATCATAATGATATTGATGAGTAGCTGAGAATTTATCCTACCTTAGTCTATTCCCGGGTCTGAGAGATTCTTTGAAAGCTCTCTGTCCTCCAAGGTTTGCAAATGAGGATGGTGTAAATTAAATTACTGAGAGCCTGGTTTGCAAAACTTCTAATATCCTTCACTACAGACAGAGATTCCCTCGGTGGAATCTGGGATCTCATTTGTATTTGGTAACATGGAGGAGTGACCATTAAAAATCGTATTACTTAACAAGATTGCATCGCTTTCTGCTTCTGTCTGAATTCATCGAAGTCCTCCAGCAGAGGAGATTGAACTACACAACCAAAGTGCTCAAAGTCATGCTGCAAAATTGAAACAAAAATCTATCAGGAATTCAGTACATCAGTACTCTGTGCTGGGGCTTGTTAACGTCACAAAAATGTCCTATTTCCATCTCAAGGTTTTCTTGATCTAAATGAGCTGTGCTGCTCTCCCTGTGCCTAAGCTGGGGAAAACCAGGACTGTTCCCTTTCTTGAAATCCGATTTCCATCAGATGTTTTTTATGGTACAGCTTTATTTAAGAAGGTCAGATGCCTTTGTATCTCTGCCTCTGTAGCAAGGTGACTTCTAATAGCAGGAGTGAAACTCCTTATCCAAGCAGGCTGGACCTTGCGGCCGCTACCTGGCATTCGGAAAAGTGCTCAGCGATCTTCCTAATGCTGGTAATGGTTAGTGGCATCTTTAAAACAGCGCCAGTATAATTAAAGTGTGTAGTTAGGTTTCTCATTTAGTGTCAATGAGACGAGAGGGAATTGAAGCAGTGTATTGATTTAAAGGTATTGATCTGAGAGGTCACTGTGTCACTCGCCTCTTGTGACAGCGGGGGCGAGGGGGAGGCTGCGGAGGTCGCTGCGGACTCAGAAGCTTCTCCCTGCCTTTTCAGTGCCTGTGTGACCTGCTCTTGAGCAGAGGCCCTTACACTTGGTGATACCTCTCAAGTTTGTAAATTAAAGTACTAGAAACGCACATTTAAAGCAAAAAAAAAAAAATAATTTTTTTTTCATGTTGTTATGAGCCTTCTTGACAATATTAATTGCACATGGATCTAATTGCTTTGTGTTCCTTTCTTCTGCAGTCATCTGGTGGTTTATTTTGTCTGAAATAAGAGCAGTATTATAATGCACAGTACGTGCTAATTATCAGGATACAAGGAAATACATCAGCATTTCCCATTCTGTAAAATGGAAACTGTCGCGTTGTTGTCTGAGGGAAGTTGTGTAAATGAGGCTTGTCTGTGTTTTGGGGTCGCAGCTTGGCAGCTGAAATGAGGTGGCATACTGTGTTGACAGTGTCTAATGTCGGATCTTTGAGTAACTGGCAGAAAGATGCTCTCCGCAGAGGACCCCAAACTCTGAAAATGAGTTTCTTAGCGTGCTCCAGCAGAGCCTGAAACCATTGACCTTCAGGCCATATATGATATTTTTGGTGACATTTGATGGCAGCTTTCTCCCAGTGATGGACCCTTGACTCTGGAAGATGCTTCCCGCCTGGTCCAAATTGCCCAAGTCTATATTGATCTTTGGAGCACTCTGCAATGCACATCTATTTTTGGAGCTACTGTGCAATTGGGCCTCTGAGAGAAGTCAGATGTAGGAGAAAGAGGGGAATTTGACGGTCTGTGGACAATTTAATTTTGTCCTCATGATGTACTGTGGAAGTGTGTTCAGCCTTTAAAAAAAGCCTGTTTTATTATATAAATCTCATAATAATAATAAAAAATAAATACAATCTCAGGTTTGTTTAAACAATCTGCTTTTACTGTGAATTGAGTGGTCTGAAGAATATAAATGCTAAGCAATTCATAATAAAATATAGCGGGATGAATTTCTTTCCTGATATACAGAGGATGACAACATGATAAAGAAACTACTCAGTTGTGTTTGGACAAAGCAGATGATTTTCCCAGTGGCAGGGTGATGAGCAAAGTATATAGAAAAACACGGCTGAGATACTGCCCTAACTGTTGTTGATCCCAGTGGATGATTTTTTTATTTGAGTAAGGACTTTCTTAAGATGTTAGGGCTTTCAAGCAGCCGGCCCAGCCCTTCAGTGTGGGGGAGCAGCCCCAGGAGGAGGGGGAATCATTTCCACAGCTGATTTTGGAGCCCAGACAGATTTGTGCAGTGGATTTCTGCCTGTCTGCATCGAAAGTTCCCTGCGAGATGAATGTACATTGAAGTCCTATTTATTTGCACTATTTATTTGCACTCAGAAGGCAGCAGACGAGTCTCTCTTCTTCAGAAGAGTTCTCAGCTTGTTCTGCCATGTGTTGCAAGGAATGTGCTAATTAATGGACGTTTCCTTATTTAGTTAAAAGATTAAGTATATGGACTATTACGGTTTGTGTGTAACTCAAAGCATAAGCTTGCAAGTTCTTTAAGAAAGAAAACTGTAATGCAAAATCAGAAGAAATTAGGAATCATAGTGCAATGTCAGCATCAACCCAACTGCCTCGTCAGGATTTATAAAGACTGTGAAATTGAGCAATAAAACCAACCTTTGGATGAATTTCAATAACAATAATGTTGAGTTAAACTTACCGGCGTTTTTTACAAGTCCTCTCTGGTCTATTTAGAATCTATAATCAGTCTGCTACGAGATAACGAGAGCATGTGCCTCTTTGTTGAGAAGAGCAAGTGGGAATAAATTAGCTAAGGGTCCATTATTTGAGCCTTGCAAAATATTTGATGTGAAAGTTATTTTTGCTGGGTTTTTTGGTTGTGCATTTACTGAATGTATTCATTAGACTCTCTCTTAAATTTCCCAGCTAGCAAACTAATAATGCATAAAATCTCTCAAATCCTTGCGTATTAAAAAAAAAGAAAAAAGATTAAACATTTGTTCCATGGCAACATTACATCCTTTTCGGATGCAACTGAAGTTGTTAGCAACTTTAAGCCTCCCAGACTTACTCTGCTTAGTTTCCTTCAGTTAATAATGTTCTCCCTTGAAGCAGGATTTAAATGTTTGGACTGGGATTGTTTAGGACGAGGTGCTCCCCTTGTAGCTCCCAAGCTTCTGGAGCCTTTGGTCGTGCTGTGTGGCCCATGGCTGGTGGCTGCCTTATCCATGGCACATTGGGAAAGCCCCAACCATAGAACTATGATCAGCTGGTGGAGTTAATCTCTTAACTGCAGTCTATGTTTGATGCTGAGTTTTAACCTGAGTTAAAACATGAGATTTGCTTTGTAGGAGATCCCAGAGCTTCAGCTGAGCAGAATCTGGCCCGTCGAGTGCCATGGTCCACCAAGTCTTCCTTAGAAAGTCTTTAGCTATTAGACTTTTAGCACCGCGTGGATTTACTGGTGTTATTCTACATATTTCACAGTCAGTAACCAAATGAATGTAAATATTAATTGCAAAATTAATCAATTTTTTTGCCTCTGCCTTTGGTCTGTGTAATTAGAAACATTTCTTCTGTGTCGCTGTCCATTCTGCGGCTCCTTTCTTTGTTAAAGGGTGATCTCTTTTATCCTATAGACTCCAAGGGAAATTAGTGGTGTTATTATCAGTGGCAGTTGCTGTGATGCACAGAATTGTCCCTCTTGTAGTAATGACCTTGAGTTTTATGAAGCACCTCAAGGTTTACTAACAAGGATAGAACCGCTAGAAGTTTGTTAATTGAAATGATGAAATATGTTAGAGAGGATATAAATGAGTTTAAAGCCAATTCAATTAGAAGTGCATCTGTTTCCAAAGCTGCTGGTGAAATGTTGTTTATTTTCTAATCACTTTTAAGTCAGCCTCTTGGAATCCTCTTGGCACTGTTGTTTAATGCTGTGTGCAGACCTTACACCCACAGCAAATTTATCATTTGGAAGTGCAACAATCAGGTGGATGCCAGTGTCTTACGTTAGCTTGTAAACCTGCAAATCGCCTGCTACTCCCACCATGATCCATATGCGAATATAGAGGGGGACATGGAAGGACACCGCAGCCCCTCGCTGGCTGTGCCTGGTGTGGTATGCACGGTGTCTTGCGTAGGTGGGAAAGAAATGATGCTACTGCAAAACTCCCTGCCGGCGCTGCAGTGCAATCCACAGCCTCTTCGTGCTCCTACGCCGCTGACACCCACCAACCCATCATCCACCTGCCTCCTCTTGCCTTGGCTCTTTTGGGTTGCGCAGCAAAAATGAGATGATAACAGTTATTACACGACGTATTTGGGCCTGAACTTCTGACACCCACCAGATCATCATCCTCACTTTATTCATCTGCCTGCTATTGCTTTGTCTCTTGGGCTGCGCAGAAGAAATGAGACGGGTAATGGTTGCTACGTCATGTGTTTGAGCCTTCCCAGAACATCCTGTGTAATCTGTGGGTGCTTTGTTTATTAGAGACACTTTAGGGAAGAGGCTCCATTTGTGGCTTGTAGAGCAACAAGCATATTGTTCTTAATGAATAAATAATAGTAAAATGAGCTGTGCAGCCTAGGTAAATGCATTTGTTCATCCCATTACGTTAGCAGTGTCTCAGTAGTAAAGCAATAGCACTTAAACATAGAAAAGGCTTATTTGATCATCCGGCTCAATTTTTCCTGCCAATTTAGGACTATTCCCAGTAGTATGTTTCAAAGTCCCTCCTTAAATATCCCATGCACTGGAGATTCTGTCGCTACCTCCTGCGACATCTGTGTGAGCAGCTCCAGCTCTGTGGTGTTCAGGAGCCTGCTGGTGGTGCAGATAGGACAGAGGCTGTTTTTTCTAAATTAAATGAGCTTTATTTTAAGGATATTTGAGATTTTGAGGAATAATTTTAAAAAGAGGTTAAAAGAAACTTCAGGAAATGGTATAACGACACATGGAAAGCAGGCTGAGCAGGGCTGGGGAGAAGAGGACATCTTTTTCCATAGAAGGTCTTGGAAACTCAACGAATTTTTGGTACCAGGTTCTGCAGAGGAGAGAAAAACAGGGAATGTGATGGATGAGTGAGATGCTTAATCATGACACTGACAAAACCAGCTGTATAAACTCAACCTTGAGTTAATTTCCCCAAGCTGAGTGACAATAACTCAGAAATGTGTTTATGCTGTTTCCTTTTTTCATATTCTCTGATGGCAAGAAGTATTTCTTTGGGTAATAACCTGAATGTAGAATTCTTTATTAATAGGTTGTTTTAATAGCATATCTCCCTTGTTGGTTTTTTTTTGTTTGTTTTGTATTGTGCACCATGCCAGTGCTACAAGTTTTCTAGGAATGCCAATACTAGGATTATTGGGGATATCCAAACTGAAGTCTTTTCAGCCTCGTGACAATGGCAAGCCATTGCTTGGCTCCTACAGAGAAAAACAAATATCCTGTTCTCATAGGCAATGGATGAGCTCAGTACAACATTATTTACTAACTTCTCATAAAAAGATGGCCATAAAGGCATTCTCTATCTGAGCAGAGAGGGTACATCACATAAAGATTTTTGGAGGAAAATTTTTGTTGAATGAAATCTTTGATCCATGGGTATCTTGGCATAGGATTAACCTCAAGTGGTTGATAGAAGAAGTAGTGGCAGCCTGGGAGAAGAGCTTGAGAGAGAGTTGTGTTCCCATTTTGATTCTGTAGCATTGTTCAATATGGAGGATTGGCTTCGTCTGGGCAGTATGGTAATTTAATGCTCTATTAGCTGGCCATTATTTGTTTAAACTTAATGTAATTTAGAAATATCGGTGAGGAAACTCAAAAAGTAATGAGCTGGCCTCTTAGCAACAGGACGTCTTTGAAATTCGGTGGTTCGCTGAGGGATCCCCACAGCACTTCCCAGGGATGCAATACAATAGGTTTCTCGGTTTTGTTTATTATAACTTTTACTTCCTCGTCCTTATATTTATTTTTTGTATTATTTTTTTGTGTGTCTTATATTTCTTTTTGTTATAGAGCTAGGTCTTGAACTGCCAAAAGGCTTAGCCCATTTTGCCTTCACTGGTAAGTTGATAAGCCCTCTGTCTAATTCTCCTTTGAAACAAGGCAGTTTCTCTCTCTCTGTTGAGAGTTAATTACGTAGGCTGTCATGCAGCCCAAGGAAAAATGGTATTTCATACGGTGGTGGAACAGAACTCTTCAGAGAACTGCCTAAGAAATGCTTCTCATAAATCTATCATGAGAAAAATTCTTTTACTTATCGTAATGTATTATGAATTGCTTTGAGTGGCAACTTAAGCAGGTGGAGTAGAATATTAGTGGGATATTTGGGAGTTTCATTTGGGGGAAAAAGCGAGCCTGTTTTGGAAATATTTGTCTATGTCTGTGCATGGGTGTAATCTCACCTACATGAGAATGCAAAGCATGCAAAGGTGAAATATCTCAAACATGCAAACACCACTGTAATGGTTTGGGTCAGAAATAATTGAGATACCCAATTCCAGTAGCTTTGGAACTGCAAATGAAAAGGCAACGCAACACATGGAGGTAAGAGGTAGCAAAGAAAACCAGAGCATGCCGTATGGGGACAGGTCTGCAGCTTTAAGGAAGAGTTACAGCATGAGTTACTGGGGAAAAGATTGCAGCTGTCAGGCTACGGGGTGGCCGCTGTAAAGGAAGAGGGAACAGTACCATCACGAAGGAAAAAGAGAGAAGAAATAGAGCATCTTTGAACTGAAGGAGGGAACTACTGTTGTTTCTAGCATTTTTTAAGGCACTGTTTACAAAACCAACATCAGTATTTCTTGTATTTGTAGAAGGAGGATATTTTCTGGTGGGGGATGCCTAAATAAGTCTGAAACCTTTCTTGATATTGACTTCAGCATCAAGACCAGGAGGAACGCAGTGTGTTGCTGCTGTGAGTCGATGCTCAGGCTGTAACGCAGTCCTGGTTTGCAGTCAGCAGCAGGTTTGGGCATGGCAGAGCCCGTAAATCCAGCTCCGGGCCAGAATAATCTCTGTGCCTCAGCCTTGGTGTTGCCCAGTTGTTTGGGGCTGTTGTCTGGGGGTTTTGAAGGGCAGCTGCTTCTGGGTTGGGTTTTTCTGAGTTTTGTTGTTGTTTTTTTTTCCTCTGTGCTGCGGTGACTGTCACCATGATAGACTGGGGAAACCCTTCATAAAGGAGTAATTGAATGAGCTAATTTGGTATTCTGTATGTAAGGAATAGAGACAGGGTGTTAGTGTGATGAAAACCAAATAGAAGGAAAGGGCATAAAAATGAGAAACATCAGAAATACGGTAGGGATGAAATTCAGTTATTTCCGTGACCATCATTGCCAGAGCTGTCAGAGGGTCGAAGCCACCTGTAATAAAGGCTGATCTTGGCAGCCACTGACTTTCATGGTCTAACATGAAATCTCTTTTTTGTTTAATTTAAAATAGTACATACAGACATGACAAGCAGATAATAGAATCTCAAGGACAAACGCAGCATGGTAAGCAGGAAGGTGCAGGAGCTATTCCACCGTGCCGACCGAGACTGGTGCCAGTAATTCCCTGGAGACCCCGAGGCTTTGGACACCCTCCACTGCCTTTCTGCACACCAGGAGCTCCGCAGCCGGTGCTGGGCTCTGCAAAATCTCTCTTCCCATATGCCAGCTCCTAAACCAGCTGTGGGGTTGCACCTGTATGGAGGAACCTTCTTTTTTCCCTGAGAAACCCCCATGGGTTTTAATTCAGCAAGGTGTTGGTCCTGCAGTTGTCTGGTATTCTGATTTTAAGAGGTGATGATCTTGGGAGGGCTTTTATGTCAAGCCAGTTTAAGGTGAAAGCAAAGCTTTAAAATGCCATTTATGAAACCCGGAATAGGTAAAACAGTTGGAAAGATGTATAAAGAGAACTACCAGAAAGAAGCGAGAGGCAGGTTTCATCTGCACGGCTCTGGTGCCTCCACCATCCTCTGGTTCTGTCTGCTGGGAAGAGAGCCTCGACTCCCTGCCTGTGCCAGCTCCGGAGGTGGCTAGCAGAACACTCAAGGAGTCCAAAATAGGCTGTACCCTTGGTTCTCCAGAATTTATTATGGCCACAATCTCACGGGGAAGATAATCACCACCTCTTGGTGACCACCAGCGTCACAACAGATACTTTTGGCAGTGTGTAGACTTTACATCAGTCATTTTTATCATGGCCTTCATTGGACTAAACCAAGTAGAAATTTGTTTTAGTTACTGCTATTCTTTACAAATAATGTCATAATCTCACCTTGGGAAGGCGTTGTCAGTCTGCCAGATATCTTCTCTTTAAGAAGTTCTGAGTTTGTGTTGATTACACAGATTGCAGTGAGACATCAGAGGATCGGAGTTCATTAGCTGTGGTGATTAAAACCTTTCTTAAATTTTTGGTTTAGGTTACATTGAAGAATCTTGCACGGTCCCTTGCCCGTTTGATTGCAAATTAAGCGATTGGTCCGGTTGGTCCCCTTGCAGCTCTTCTTGTGGACCGGGGGTGAAAGTCCGATCCAAGTGGCTTAAGGAGAAACCTTACAATGGAGGTCGTCCCTGCCCGAAGCTGGATCTCAAGAATCAGGTGAGCAGCGTTAAATAGCCAACAGAAATCTCTCTGTGCTTACTGTATTTTTAATTGTGATCAAAAGCTGGTGAAGAAATTAAAAAGAGGGGTTATCTCTGGGGCCACACCTTGTGTGAGATTTTATAAGCAGTCCTCAGACTTCTTGAGGATTGAGGGGAATATGCTCATGTAGCAGCAGAATTTGAGCTGAAACACCATTTTTTTTATACAAAGAACTTTTTATCTCCCAGAGCACAGGAAGCTCTGGATGAATAATCCCACCTGGACAGTGTGTAGGCATCAGAGAGCTCCGATGTCATGGATATTTTAAAACTTTTTAATTCTCTCTGAGACTATGGTTGCTACAGAAACATTTGTGGAATATATATTGCTATTTTTAGCAACGTTTCCCTTCAACACAAGTTCCCTTGAACATTAATCTCTGTATATTCAATATTGAAGTATCCCATCAGAGGAAAGTAATCTCTAAATTGCTACTCTTAAAAAAGATCAGCATCTATTTAAATGCTACTTAATGCTGTATGCATTTCTGCAAAACTAATAGTGATTTCCTACATTTGCTGATTAATTCTCAACACTAGCACTGATGAAGTACTATTTAGTTTTGCCTGTCCTTTATTTCAGATTCAACCATGAAAATTAATTAATAGGACAGAAACAGTGAAGGGACTTCATAGATATGTTATGAATACATATATATAAAAATTATGTTACATATTATGTGTAGAAGGACTTTAATAGTATTCACACAAAGATTTGTTTGTGTAGTGGCTTGTAGGTGCTAGAGCTGGTGGATCCAGTTGTTTTTCTGCACAACCATTGCTGCAGCAGTCATGTCCTGGGATGCAGCACCACTTCTAACCCCTGATTCTGAACTTGCCTCATTTTCTTCACAGTTTATTTTTTTTTCCTGTGAGAAACTCAGTAAATACTTTTTTTTTTTTTCTTTTTCCTTATTACTATTTGAAATTCATAGGGAGTAGCCTAGCAGAAGCAGCAGGGACTGCAAAAATATAAAACTGCAATAAAGTGTATGTTGTCCATACCTCGGTGCTTTTCTTAATAGATCAGACAGATCACCAAAGAGGCAAAATCAAATCCCACAGTAAGTCGTACTGTAACAATAGACTCCTTTATAATGAAAAGATACTGGGGTTTGTTACCCATAGACACAGCAGACTACTTCCATTAAAAGTAAACTTATTGCTATAAAGTGTTGCCTATTCCCACACACATTAGATTTGCTAATTTCAAAAGCCTTTCAGAAGATACTAAAGGAAAGAAATTGTTTAAACTTGAAAATTATGTCTTTGTATGGTTTATCAGTGCACAGTGCTTGTGAAGTGCCACAGCTGGTATTTATATAAACGTGGTTGGTGCGTTTTCCCTCTTTACCGGGAAGACGCATCTTGATCTAAAACCCATTGAATTCATTAGAGGGCTTTAAATTGCGAGCTTTAGTAGTCACACCTTAGAACTGCGTTGAAGTCTCTTTCTTTAGGTTTGTGACTTTTTGTTTTTTAGGATGTTTTTTTGTTTGGTTGTTTTTGGGGGAGGTTTTGTTTCCAGATGTTTCAGGGCACAGATGGATTACTTTTTGCCAATTTGGATTTACAGGATTGGATCAGATCCTATATATTCCAGAGCTTTTAGGGTAAGAAGAAATTCTTGTGCTAATAAGGAAAGTGTGTCTATGTATGTGTGTATATACATTTGTATATATATATATACACTTAGATATGCATACATATTTACATATTGCATACATGATTCTATTCATTGCCTCCCCAAATGCTTCTCAATCCTTTGCGCAGTTCGGAAGGGGTTTTGCTCTGCACCCGCTGGACTTTGACTTCCAGCACAGATTTAGGCACACTGAGATCCTTAGCTACATTGCAGCATGCACGAGTTGCCTACCCAGATGGTAAACTAAATTAGCTGATCATGCTGCTGTTTAGCTAAGCTGGACACATGTTATTAATCCACTGCAAGGCAGATTGTCTTCAGTTTTCTCTGGTCTGACCGGTGTTTAAATCCTAGAGCAAAGCTCTATAGATTCTTTATATATAAATATGTGACATCCTGTTTATTTTTATATAATCTGGGCTAAGTACCTGCAGTAAAATACTTGCCTTTGTTTGATATCAGACATGGGAAAGCTAAATCACCTTGATGCTGAGATTTGCTCTTTCACTGGCTACCGTGTTATATTGTGTTTATGCAGTTGATAAAGACATTAGATGACTTAGAACCAGTAAGAAACTCCTCCAGGTGCCAGTAGATTTCCCTTGTTATTTCCTTATTATTTCCTCCGGTATTTTTAGTTATTTTATTTTTAATTATTGCTTCTGAGCTTGGGTCTTGTTGTTGCTTAATCAGTTACTTTGGAGAATCCTCCATTTTCCACTGTTTTATAATTAAAGCCCTCAGTCAGTTTGTCTTTTTTCTCATTACACCAAATAATCTTTTCACCCTTTTCTTGTGGAGGGGGTTTTCTAAGCTTCTTGGCAGACCTCTGTACGTCTTTTTTTTTTCAATGCCTTTCAGATATTTGACAGAAATTTAACTCAAGAGACCGTCACTTGAAAGACTATTCCATCAATTCTCTCTTACCATTTCCCATGATGTCTGGGGTCCTGCCAATACAGATACTTTAGCAAAGCTACTGCTTTGGCGAGAGGGGCAATTTGCATGATCAAAATAATTTATTTGAGGGGTATAAGTAATTATTTGAGTGACGTAAACTGTTTCATAAAAGACTGTCCTCCTAGAGTCAGTTCAATCAGTGTAGTGCAGCTTGCTTGTGTATTTAGCACAGAACTTTTTAGCAGAAGTTTAGTTTTATATGGAGATAATGACATGTCCTATTACTGCATGATATTCCGTGGGTTTTATGCTCTTAATTCCACAGAGGTTTTAGCTCTTCCGGAGTATCTTGAAGCCGTGCTTTTGGATGTCTTCATTCCTCCCCCTGCCTGTAGAGCCTCTCAAACCATCCGCTCCTTTTGCAGTAGCTGCGAGAAGTAAACTCAGAGTTAGGGGATTTAATTCAGCTTTTGTGTATTTCTTCTTCTCATTATAGTCGATGGACTAGGTTGAGCCCTTCCAGATTTTACTCCAGGTTTTGTTATTTTCTAATAGAATTGACAAACAGTTTGCGTGGGCTGTGTGCACTTGGTATTCTGATATAATCACTCGATTTGGTATAGATACTTCAGCCTTAAACTTCCTCTGTGTTGTTGCCCTGTGAAATAAAGGATGATTTACAATATTTGGGGCAAGAGATGACAGTATTTTAATGCAGATCCATGTAATATGTTGAATTACTTTCGTCTTGTACCTCTAAGTGTTTGAAAATTGTTGAAGAGTTGGCTGACAACATTTTGCTCCATCTCTTAAAGAAAATGGGCCTTGCCTGTAGAAGCTACACAGCTCTTATCTAAGGGTATGATTGCTTCTGAACAGCCGATTGGATTATGGGGTCAGCTGGCAGATGTTCTTGGCTGTGCAATGCATGTTAAAAGAGGTGTAGCATTTACATTTTTCCATTTCTGCTCTTATTTGAATGCACTTACACAGCATGCAGTTGCTAAGCTATTTAATATGTAGTTCTACATGATGAAAGGTTAAATATGAGTTATGGGAGGTTTATTGCTTGAATATTCTTTTATAGGTTTTTAGGATTACTACAAGAAGATGCATCTTATTTTAAAGACTCATGAATTCCAAGGATTATCTTTTTGTTGATTGCTCTAATATATATTCTTGTCAAGATTTTCCCTCCTCCTCTTCCCCCCCGCCCTTACCGAGTCCTGCTGTAGGACAAATACCATAACAAGTAGTTTATTCCCTTTATATATACTGTATATACTTAAGCAAACATTTTTTAAGGGTTTGGCAGCATTTGTAAAGGCAAGCATAGCAGGAAAAAATGTAACGTATTTGAAATTTAAACTTGCTGCTTTCTTTAAAATTAGTATTTTGTTCTTAATGACGTTTTCCAGTGTCCACTCTAGAATGTGAGAAATACACTTTGCACACTACAATTGCAAGTACTTTTCCTGAAGTTGCATACAGAAGTTTAATGAAAGGGGAAAGGAGGGCACTGATGCATTTACAGATCAGATCTCTCGGAAGCAGGTGTGAAGACGTATGTATTTCTGCTAACCTTTCCACAGAAAATGACTCGTTTAGTCCTGCTTGCACTTCAGACGAAAGAAATTTTTTTGACCGGCAAAAATTGTGTCAAATTTCTTTTCAAAAGTGATAATCCTACAAAATTATAGGCTTTAAAAACTCACCATTGGAATGTACAAGGTTGGATGGGCTTGGAGACTGCTGTTAACTGCAGAAGTCGCTATTTCTTGTGAGGCACAGCTGGGTTTGGGCTGGAGGTGTGTGTCATCTTTCCCTTTTCTAATCTGTAATGTTAGGAAAAGTATGTTCAGGAAAGGCCTTTTGTTAAGATGTTTCCAGGGCTTTTCACACTTTAATTCCTCAAAAAACACGCAAGGAAGACCAACACAGTAGTATGCAGACTAAAGTTTGACTTGCTCGCATTGAGTAGCTGTTTCTCTAGGCAATTTTTGGCTCACATTTGGCAAGCTAAGTTTCCGTGATCCAAAAATGCCCTTAGATTGCGTCAGAGGAACTCTGCCTAAGGAAGAGCAATGTAACATGGCTTATCACAGGGCGCTGTAATGAAACAAGGTCCATCGTTTTTTGGGAGGTAACTGTTCTCGGAGCGATAATTTTGTATACAATACAGTTTCAGAATAAGCAAATTATAACACTACTGTATTTCACCTGTTTTCCTTCAGTCAAGTTATGTTCTTGTCCTTACTTTGTCCTTTACTTTTACTTGTCCTTATCTTTGTCCCCTCTCTGACAGTGAATTATTAAAATAGTGTTTATTTTCTTAATTTTGACTTTGACTGTAAAGCAGTTTCTTTTCATGCTTTGTTTTGGTGTAGTACTTGGTTGCACTCCTCCTTTGTATAAATATATCTTTTATATACACATGTGTAAGTAGATGTGCATGGTATGAAGCATTTTCGAAACTGTTAGGCTCCTGCATTAGAAGTTAAGTTTGAAGCTGGCATCTTTCATTGCTGTCACTGAATTAGCTCACATCCAATCCCTGGATGGTGAGTTGCATGTATAAACCATTACCTTTCGGTATCAGAAATTGGTCTTCATGAATATCATTAATAATGTATTAGCTATAAATAGCTCCTGTTTAAATTACATATATTATAATACGGATTTCTAATTGTCAGAAAAGTCACTGGACTTTTTTGAGGCACTCAAAATCTCCTCCTCTCACAGGATTTCAGCTGCCAGTAGTTTATTTCTGAGCCCAGTCCTGTGCTGCTGTATCAGTAGCATCGGCTCCGTAAGATCCTTTCCTGTGGCATGCAAGGACATGGCTGACCTGTATTTTCCTCTGGCTCTGTCTATCAACGCTCGTTTGCTTCGTGTGCAAGTCAACTTCTGGAACCAAAAATCCTAGCCTTAATCTCGGTTTTACCTTCAGAAGGTCTGATTTCCTCCCACTTTGCCTTAAAGGAAGGAATTACAGCATAGAAAACATCTGTCCTCTGATTGTAGTGTGGTTTTACAGTATCATAAAAATGACAAGGTTTTTTTGCCTACTCCACTAATGTGGGAGAATTTCCAGCATCAAGAAATAGTGAGAACCTCCTGGTTTCCTTACACTTTTCTTGATGTGACTGGAAGTTTTGATACTAAACAGTAATTTAGTTCGTTAAATGAGCAAAAATAGCAAGCTGAATCTGTGTAGCCTGAGCGCTATCTCATCTTCCCAAAGCAAGTGTCTGGAGAGTCCACCGTGTGGGTGGGTACTGCCTCGCTTCCCGAGGAAAATACAGCCTTTGCCCATGTCCTCCTTCAGGATAATAACCCTGTAGCATCTATTCTAATTCCCAGCATATATTAATTTTGTATGCAGCTTCAATAGCTATCCACACTTGATTTTCATTTCTCCTGCAGGTTTTCTGTTGAATAAAGATTTGTATAAACATATTTTCACAATTGCCACTCATGAAAAGCTTTAGCCTTGCAAAAATGGAGCAGTTTAACAACTTCCTCTAAAGTATTTTTCAGTTTTATTTTTTTTTCTCTGTAGGTCCTTTAAACTTCTCTTTAATAATAATGCATCTTGATATATGGTATAATGTTATTTTCTGTAATTGTGAGAGTACATTTGCACTTTGTGAGATTAAATAACTTACAGTGCCCGTCTCCTTCACAATTGCCACTCATGAAAAGCTTTAGCCTTGCAAAAATGGAGCAGTTTAACAACTTCCTCTAAAGTATTTTTCAGTTTTATTTTTTTTTCTCTGTAGGTCCTTTAAACTTCTTTTTAATAATAATGCATCTTGATATATGGTGTAATGTTATTTTCTGTAATTGTTGAGAGTACGTTTGCACTTTGTGAGATTAAATATCTAACAGTGCCTGTCTCCTTCTTAGAATTACTCTGAATCTACAAAAACTAACAGCCTTGTGCTAATTGATAAACTACATTTTTCTACCTACTACAGCCCCTACCACATTATTAATGAAATATGTATCAAGGCAAGACCTTTTTGCTGTAAAAGAAAGTGATATGTTTGCATCTCTAGAACTGAAAATTTACCCATAATTATTTGTGATTCAAATACAGTTCCTACATTTGTTGTTGAAAAAAATATTTATTGTTTAATATGATAGCATACTGCAAAATATAGTGAAAGACAGGAGTTACACCAAAAGTGCTTTGTCCTGTTTAATTCTCTGCAGAGGAGATGGAATTAAATGGAAAATCAGCTGTAGAAGGTCAGGTGGCCTAGTGGAGAAAGTATTAGCCTTTCACCTAAGGAACTGAAGTTAAATTGGTTTAGGTAATATTTTTTTAAGGAAAGAAGTTTGGTTTGTGCTGAATCTCTCGTGGACAATATGTCATGTTGGAGGACCAGCATACGCTGTGTGTCATAAATCAGCGTGACAGCATCTAACACCGAGACTGAACTTACTCTTGCTTGTCTTTGTCTTAGGAGCAGGAGAACACAAAGGATTGATGCCTTGGTTATTCCTTGGCAGCAGACTTAATCTTGGGGGTTTTGTCCCCTCCTTCCTCCTTTTAGAAAGGTTTCTATTTCTTTTCTGCAAAGTTTTGCAGTGTAATTTGTTCTCAGTTTTAGGTTCACAGTCATTAAGGAAGGGCAAATACTGCATAATAGAATAAAGATGTAGCTTCTATTCTAATTGGAACAAACCCAAGAATATTCAGAATAAAAAATGTTGGTATGTCTTCGCCTTTTCATATGGTAGAAGATGTGAAAAACAGCTATTTGGCATCATGCATTTTATCACATGTGACTTCAGAAACAGAAATATCCCTTTTCTTGCTTTTGGCAAGTTAAGTGAAGGTTTTGACACATTTTCCTTCTCTTTGCTGTCTTTTATAATTTCTTTG
The DNA here is from genome assembly GCF_000690535.1 of Cariama cristata. Classification (NCBI taxonomy): domain Eukaryota; kingdom Metazoa; phylum Chordata; class Aves; order Cariamiformes; family Cariamidae; genus Cariama; species Cariama cristata. The sequence goes on along the minus strand of NW_009620666.1, from coordinate 62,009 downwards.
TGTACAAAATTAGTTTCCAAAATATTATCTTGCTGATTACAAAACAATCTTTGCTATAATAGAATACATGAATGTGGAAATTTGTTTTTAAGTGGATTCTAAGTCAAGTAATGCAATTAATTACAATGATTTATAGTTCTGTAGAACCTGGCCATGTGATTTCAAAACTTTTTGAGGTAGGAATGTAACAAGATATTGGCAAGATGTTGAACGGGAGTGCATTAAGCAGAAGGCAGCCAGGCTCTGTCCAGTCTAGGGAGCTTGTGTGTGCCATCTGAATCACGGTGCAGAGCATAGAGCCTGAACAAAGGTTGGGTTGGGTTGAGTTGGTAAATTAGGTACTGGCATTGGCCTGATTTAGCATCTACTACCGTCAGAAGCCAGTATGAGGGTATTCTAGGAAGAAACTTTAAGAAAGGACATCACGGCAGTTTGCTCCCAACTCTGAGGTTGGGAAGACCGCAGTAAAGAAATAAGATTCCTCTCTGCAGGGCAGAAGTGTCTTGTATATCCTTTGGTCAGCCAAATATCTGAGTCTGGATGTGTCTCATACAGGCCATATGTGGAGGTCTTCTGCGTTCGCTCTGCTAGATATGTAGCTCTAGCTTGGTTATTAATTAAGATTTTGGTCACTTTTTCCATTTTTCCAGTGGACAGCAATGTCTTTTAGAAGGACTGAATTTTCTCATAAATATATAGCAGATTCTGTATGTCCTCAGTTTAAAGTTGACCACATTCAGGCAGATGGCTTTTTTCTAAGAGGAATAGAGTTTGTTAAAGATGGTCTGACTCACCTGCATGCTTTGAACTTATCCTGAGCATTCAGAGCAGAAAATTCCTACTTTCTGACTCTCCTTTACGAATAAGAGAGAATAATTGGAATTGAAGTTGCTGCTCAAACAGGGAGAATGGACATGAAGATGTATGCTGTGTGAATTCATCTGTCAGAGCTGCCGAGAAGCCCAGGAATGCTCAGGCACCTCTTGCATTATGGTCCTTAAAATAACCCTGGTCTTGCCTTTTTAAACTATTTAATATTGCTGTGTTGTTCCATCTACAGCAGTTATCATTGATTAATACTTAACAAGTGTTAATATTTTTTCTGGTGCAGACATTTCTTGTGACTGTTTCCCAGAAATTATACCCGTATCATTTGTTCGGTTTGCTTTGTTTTATTCACTGTAGCTGATTGATAGATTCAGGAATGGATTTTATTTTCTTTTTATGCTGTTTAATTGGTTTCCTCCTCCAAGACAGCAGAATAAAAGTGCAAATGACCTTCTGTATTCCTCTTGATCTCGCCTCACATGACTGGAGGGATTGTGCCAGGCTTGCCATCAGCTAAATGCGTGCATTTGAACTGCAAGTTGAATATATGAATTTTGTATCTTTTTTAGGTGACAGCGTCAGGATTGTTGGCATTACCAGATTTCTAGCTGGAATGTAAACCACTTTGAGATTTTGGATTTCAAGCCCCAATTACAGCTTTCTGAGCGGTTGTCAAATACAGCCTCTATGGCAGGGAGGTCTGTTGTTTGCAAGGGCTGTCTTCCAAAAGTGGAAATCAATTCTAGTCACATGCAGGTGGGTTTGGAGAAAGAAAGGAGAAATTAAAGCTGTCTTCACTGTACAGCTGTCTGGGGCTTTCCCTGCCTCCTGGGTCCCTGTTTTAGAAGGGACACTAAGAAAAAAGTTGCAAATATGAGTTTGCAAAATTCAGCTAATCCTTCCTCATTACCTATAGATCGTGATATGTCTTTGTGTTATAAATAAGTGTGTTGCAGGCTTTAGCCACCAGCAGGAAAAGTGAAGACGAGTGGATTTTTATGTATGAATGAAATGCCAAAGGATAGATTCTTCTTCTCCGATAAGATGTATATTCTGTCCTGCCTAATTTTATTTACTGCTTCTCACTTGAGGAGTGCATAAATCAGCAGTCCTGTGTAGTCTGTTGTGATTTATTGCTTAATTAAAAGTTATGAGGGCTTTTAATCCGTCTATATTATTTTTGAGTCAGCTGTTTCCCATATTGTAACTTAACCAGGAAACTTGCATCATTTTATGAAGGGAGCATTTTGGGAGCGCTCATATTCACTGACAGATGTGGCACACAACGATGTATCAGATGTTCTAGATAGACTTTGGAGTTCAAACTCAGAATCAAAGATAATTAAATATTAGTGTATTTAATAAAGTTTACCCAGCATTGAATATAGTTTGATGGCAAATATAGTCTATGTGTTTGTTAGAGTTACAGATTAATTTTAAAAAGGATGAGACTCATTTGTGATTTCACAATAAACAGATGTTAGCTACACTTTAATAATTTAAAAAGCAGGCTTAAAGTGGTTATTTACATTTTAATGAAGAATTAATTTGGCTGTAGCATTGAACCACATGCTGTTGTCAAAACAACAGAACAACTAGTTTTAATTTTTTGTTTTAGTTTGGTTATTGGGTGTTTATTCTTTTCTAGCTGGTAGGTTACTGTTGTGTTTTCTTCTTAGTTAAGGTTATAACCAGCATTCATTATAAAACCAGGTTTTTCTCTATATGAGTTACTATTGCATAATAAATGTGGTATGCAAACTTCAATTTTTGTAGTGATAGCAAAGATGGCTAGATTGAGAATTTCTGCAAAATTTGAAAAACTTTAACTGAACAGTTTTGAGTTGCATGTTTCAGAGCACTCATCTGATTTGAACTTCGACAGGTTTTTCTCCTTCTTCCTCAAATATTGTCTTTATTATTTGAAAACATGTGCTAGTTCCACTAGCAAAGCTTGGTCCAATCCTGGCATTATAGATTTCAAGTAAAAAGATTTGATGGCAGTCTGGATTTCATTGATGGCAAGGGAGGTTTGCCATGGGTTTTGACAAGAATAAGTTGCTCATGTACCTGTGAGTCAGCTGCCCTCTGTTGGTTTGTTTGACTTAGCTGTGATTTCTTTTCTGTTTGTTGTGACTTCTGGTGGGATGGATGGCAAGAGCCTTCCCTGAGTCCCGCCTGCTGGTTATGTGTTTGAAATCAATGGGATCCTTCCAGTAATCCACCTCTGCTCGATGCGAGATGTACCCACCGCAAAATGCTCAACTTCTCTTAACCTTACTTTTGAGTTTTGGATTTCCTAAATACCTTCATGTGTAATTACAGTGTTGTCACTGATCACTCTTAATTGTTTCTGAAACAAAAAGTTGTTCCTGGATTTTTTTAAACCCTTTTCTTTAAAATAGTATTTTAGAATCATTAATAAAAATCATCAAATTTGCTTTTACTTCATGAAAATGATTTGCTAGAAAATCATATAGGAAATGTCCTATGCCACATTAGATAAAAACTGTAGGTGTTTTTTGGATAGTCGGAAAGATTTTATCCAGGCTATTCTGCAGGAGTTTGAGAATTGGACAGCTATTATTAATTACTATGAAGTATGGCAATTAGAAATGCTAAAGCAAATAATATCTGCCAGCTCGGCTGGTCGGTCTTCATTCAACAATTTATTCCAACATCTGTTAAGTTTAGGTGTCCTTTATGCTCTTGTAAGTTAGTTTTAAATTATGACTTTGAGTTTTAAATTATGTCTTTACTAAGTAAAGATGAGAATTTTCCCTTTTTTGAGTGACATTATGAGGTTCATGAACTTTCTAATTAACTACCAGGCATAAAGATATTTTTGTTCTTGTTCTGAAGAGTCTGAGTAAAAAGAGTAATGTTGAAAAATAGTAAGGTTTAGCAGTCTCTTCTAAGCAAGATTTTGAAAAGTAATGAAGACTTAGTCATATGCTCGTTTTATAATATCTTATTATATATGTGTTTAACTGGTGAAAATAATAAATATACATTTGTTAATGCTGTTAATGAGTGTTCTATTTAATACATCGAGTTTAGGTTTTTCATTCAGTCTTCAGCGTATAAGAAGACCTGTGCTCCTCGGTCCATGTGTTCAGGTGATGCAGCTGCAGTGTCCGGACTTCCCTGAGGCACCTCAGTTGGTTTTGGGTTTGGTGGAAATGCTTAGTGGTCACTAAGTCCAACATATGGCCCTTTATAAGTGTGCAAATTTTCAAATTTTTAAAAAATAAATCCAATCTGTTGCTTTAATTTAAATTCAGTGCACTCTCAAGGCCATCTGGAACATTTATTTGTGCATGTAAATCATTCTTATGACAGCTAAGTGGTGCTATCTTTGCTGCTATTAATCCAGTTATTAAAAAATTACTCCTTGGTAGCTAGGAACCTGGACTTGGATCAAAACATGCATGCCAAATTTTTATCCATCTTGTACATGATGTCCTCTTTGAGACTATAAATCCTAGCTTTAAATCCAAATTTTAAATCTAAGTTTGGATGTAAGTCTGTATCCTATGTCAGGCCCAGGGATATTATTTTTTGTTAACGTAACGCATATTTTTGATAAAACTACAGTACAACAAACCAATGCTTTAAATTCTCTTTTGGTTCAGCATGTAGTTTAGGTAGAGTTTGATTTACAGAATGTACTCATGTTGCTTTTTAATAAGGCTCAGGTCTTGTTAATGTTTGCTACAGGATGGAGGATTTTGCTCCTCTGGCTAGTCACAGAGAAGGGCTGTGAGACGGTGCTCCCATCAGGCTGCCAGTTTGGAGCCTAACGTTTCTAAATGCCTGGGCTTTGGAGGGTTTTGTTTTTTTTCCATGTTGCTTTTCCCCAGTTAGCAGCTGGTTGTAAAGTTGGGTGGTAAATAAACAGATTTATATTTGTTGGAACACGAACATCAGAGAGTACTTTAGCAACTAGAGTGGCAATAGATATTCATTAGAAAGTCCGTCGGAGAAATCAATTATACTTTGAGTTTGTCTTGTTGAGAAAATGGAAGTACTTGGCCCGTGTAAACCAGATATTACTCGAGTGATCAGCAGGTGGGCAGACAAATAGGCTTTATGGATAGTCTCACAGGTAAGTAAAATAATAAGAAAAGATTAATTTTCTATTCTGCATGTTCCCAGACTAACCATTGACAAAAGAACTGGGTTTTTTGAGAACGAGATATGGAAGATTGTATCTTGCACAGTATGTGCACAACTCATCAGTCCTGAGAAAGAAAAGTGATGATTAAACTTGATCAGATTAAATGTTTGCATATAAAAGAGGTTTTTCTTAATATTAATTTCAGGTCAGTGTTTGATTAATGACTTGCAGATTTTCATCAGCATTTTCATGTCTTTGTTTTTGCATAAGAGGTATCTTTTTAGGAGGTGTATGCAAACAGTAGCATTTTCAGCATCGTTACTTATCATATAGGAAATTCTAAGTACAAGTTGGTTTTGGGCCAGGTCATATTTGCATCCTAACCTCAGAAATTAATCCCAGCTACAGGAAGAGTAAGTATTTTTTTAACTTAATTTCCTTGTTTTCACCCTGTCATAATAATGTAGCATACCACAGTACCTGGGAACTTAGGAAGGGAAGGCAACACAGCTGATTTCTAAAGTCCTTCAGATACCACTAAGTTGTTTACTAGCTTTGGAGTAAAATGTTAATTTTGAACAAGTTTTATATATATACATTTATAAAGCATACTCTGTATGCTATACCTTTAAAAAAAAATAAAAATTCATGATCCTTTCTAACAGATCCCACCGCCTGTTGGACTGTGCAGAGTCCTCGCACAGCTGATTCTGTACAGCTCATTTCTATACATCGGAATGAAAATTCATTTGTAATCAAATCAAAAGAACAATCAGTGCTTGACAGGTGTTGGTTTTTGTGACGGTGCTATGTTCAAAACCGAGGGTATGAGTCTCTTCTTTCAGTACCTAATGAAGTTAAGGGAGTTACTTCATCTTCACGTCTGGCTGTGCAGAACGACATTGGACCGTAACTCTTCTTGCAGCACCCCGTATCAAAAGGCTGCACTTGAAACTCAATTGTGAGAAGTTTGGGTACGGATCCAGACTCTACAAGGCTTATTTCTTCTTTCCCCCCTGTAATTCACTGTAAATCGTCTGTGCCTGAACCGATGATCAGTACTTTGTGAGTGCTAGGACGTGGGCTCCAGCTGCTCTGTGCTGCCCGGCGGCTGTGCTGCCCGGCCGGGTGGAGTTTATGGCGGGTCGTCACTTCTGGAGCGTACCCATAAATCCGTGACATATTGTGTGATAGCAGATGCAAACACCAGTTTTATGTCCTGTCTTCCAGCTAGTGTTTTTCTAAGTAACTACTGTGTTATTCTAACAAAATGTCTCTGGCCTAACTCTCATCATTTAATTAAATAAAGGCAAATTCCAATTAACTTTTAAGACGCCCGGAACTGGCTCTGCTTTTTTAGAAAGCGGTATTAATTTACAGAGTATTTCCCTTTTTCCTGTCTATTCAGTGAAGGTGAGACCTTTGTTCCAAGTCATGTGTAAAGCCCTACAAAGTGGCCTCCCTATCAAATAGTCAATCATTTCATATACCAGAAGTTTGCATATTGTGATCTAATTTGCAGACTGGGTAACAGATGAAGTTTGACTCTAAAACCAAAAAGATAATTTTTTGGCTTGAACCAATGTTTATCAATGGAGTTAATAATGAAAGGAACAATCAGTCTCCACATGCTTCCCTGAAACGTGTCCAATAGCATTTGCAACACTATTGGAGCATCTTTTAAATGGTGAAATAAGGAACATTTGTTTCTTAAAAAGGGTTTTGTGTGTTGTAAATGGGAAAAATATAAAAGTTTGCAGCATGGCTCAAAGTCACATGAATGTAGAATGCTCTCTGGATTGTATTGCAAGTATCTGAGGGAAAGGCGTACACTTCCCGGGAATGAATTACAGCAGAACCAGGTGAGACCAGAATAACCTGAGATAACATAATTCTATTTAAAGTAAAGTATTGTCAGAGGTCTGTGCTTTATGTTTGAATTGTAGGTGCAGTTACAGTACTTTCCCTCCAGTAAGTTTTGTGGAAAAAAACGTTTATTTTTAGTTCATTTTAATTATGTTGTATAACTTGCAATGTGTAAATAGACTTTGTTTAAGGAAATTCTCCGCTTCTCAGTTTTACTATGTAAAACTGTTGCTGACTTTTATTGTTATATTTGATGGGTCTAAGGGTAACTAAATCATGAAAAGTAACCTATCTTTCCTAATTTAGTAGGAGGTAAATTTTTCTGTTAAATAATAGGCTTTTTCCTATTTCCATTAAATTAAATTGATTAAAACTCCTAATGGCTTGGATGGAAACCAAAATGGGCCGCTTCTGTGATGCTTCCACCTGGCTTCCCATGCCAGCCTTGCTGGGTTCCTAAACTGAAGCTGTTGGCACTCAGTGTTTCAAACAGCACTGGCTGGAAAAAAAGAAGCATTTTTCATCTAGAGGCAGTTACTAAGAACAAGTTTGTTGAGGTTTTTTTTTTCTTTTTAAATTACATTTTATAACAAGCTGTAAAAAACAAGAGTTTATCTTAATAGCTTTACATTAGTCATTGCTTAAGCCCATTTATCTTTTCTTTGATATCCCATAACTACCTAAACCCAGTTAACAGCTGCTAAAGACAAAACCCGATTCATTACCTAATTCTCGTGAAAGATCACTTTTTCAGTGGTCTTGAAGTTAATTTGCGTTTAATTTGAGGTTTCATTAAGCTAATTGTCTGTTGGTTCACTCCTCTAATTGAAGGTTTGCAAGAAAATTAATGTGTGATCACCCGTGGGAGGGAAGGTACAGCAGGTATCACACCGCCTTATTCCAGGTTCACACATGAAACACTCATGGTATTTTCACAGGACACAGGACTTATTTGTCTGTTATAGTCAGAGAAATTGCAGGCAACTGTGTCGGTCAGTTGAAAATATTATTAAACTCTGCCTTGGCATTAGAGGATATGCATTACTCTGGTGAAAAGGCTGGCTCATCCTCCCCTGTTTAAAAACTTTGTCGTTCCCAGGCTCAGTGAATATTGTTGGTTTTTTTTTTCTGTCTCGTCTTTGCTGAAGTTTCCATTAGTACTAAAAGCTCTGCGCTTTGGTATTTTCTTGCCCTGCAGATTTTATAGGGAGACAACATCTCTATTCTCTAATGATAAGAGAGCCATCCCTCGCAGCTTTCCGTTTCCAGACATATCAAACCCTTTTAGCCTCTCCTTGCAAGATGGGAGTTTCAGTCTCACAGTCACCCTGATGTTTCTCATCTGCATTTGTTTCTATTTGAATTTGAGAAAATAAGTGTCCAGATTTGTGCACACTGCACCGGAGACAGTCTTAGCAGGGCTTTGTAAAACACTGGTAATTGCATCCTATCT
>NW_009620666.1:38891-53711 GCF_000690535.1 Cariama cristata | reverse complement strand
GGAAATTCTAACATAATCCCTTCCTGAATTGTATTCTCCTCTGTTTTATTTCACAGCCACATCACATAATGTTTCATCTTGTGATGCCCCCCTGTAGTTTCCCAAGGCTGATTCTATTTTCTAGTCTCCAAATACGTGATCCACGCTCTGTACTACGGAACTGCAACCATGCGCCATGTGGTTCTTGCTCCACACTGTCCCACTTCTCGCTGTATAAAAATGTCATTTAGCCTTGTCTTCAGTAAAATTTTAACAGGACCGTAGCTATTTGTGTGCCAGTATGGTTGATGAAATATTAATCAAGACTGGCTCTAAGACCGATCCCTCAGCAGTGATGCTAATAACTTCCCTCCAGCCTGACAATCCCCATTGAATGTTGCTGTTACTGTCCTACCTCTAGCAGTTTCAGGCCAATTTAAAATTTTTGTACTAATCCCCCATCTTCTTCAATTTAACTAATAACTTCCCAGGTGACACGATGTTAAAGCTTTACCATCAGACAGCTGAGATCGATTTCATTTCCTTTCTCTGGGAAGTGAGTTTTCTTCTCTAAGAAAGATGTCAGATTAGTGTGCCTTACCTCTATTAAACCCATGTGGTATTTTCCCCCAAATTCTCTTAGTTTCGCTGGCTTTGATTATTCTTTCCTTAAAAATTGTTCTAAAGCTTTGCTGCTGCCAAGCTTAGAAGAAAGGGCTTTTAGTTGCTCTGGTAATTTTTGTTTCTCTTTAAATATAGATATGACATTTATTATTTCTGATGGCATGGTATTGTTCCTGTCTTGCTTGGTTTATTTAAACCTGCTACCCGATGTGAAATTTCATATGGCAGTTCTTTCACTAGCCTGGGTGGAAATTACTTAGTGCCTCATTTTCAGACATTTTGTTTCTTGAGATATGTGTTCTTCTCAACCGTGACAGTTTCTGTGTGGTTATCATCATTGACTTCAATGAGAATCGAAGCATGTGTTCATGTAATTTGGAGTTACCTACTGTAACTATCTTTAATCTGTTCTCCAGCCTCACTGTGTAGTAGCTCCGCTTCTTTGCAGGTTATCTTTTTGTGTAGCCAACAAATCTTTCGTCGCTTGTTTTAATATCTTCTGAAGCAGCTCCCTTGGCTGGGCTTTGGTAGCTGCTTCCTCCGCTCTCCTCTGTGGCCATTTCCAAGCTCTAAGGTGGGGCTTCTCTTTGATGCTTTCTTCATCTCCACGTGAGCTCCGTTATCCCTGCAGGACTTGTTCTGTCTGTTGAGCTCCTTGACAAGTGAGAACCAGGGGCACTGCCTTCAAGTTTTTTTTCTTTTTACTTCAGATATGGATCCCTGTAAATATTGGCATCTCTGGCGGAAAAACTTCGATCTCCTTTCCCAGGCAGGTCTTTCAGCCTTGTGATTAGTGAGTTCCTGGCTGGTTCCCTCGCTGTGCAGAAGTTGCCTTTTTGAAGCCAAGAGCTGTGACCAAAAATGCCAGCCTACCTTTTCTAAGGCTTCTGTGAACAGTGAATACTTTACTTTAGAATCGGCATATAATCGTGTACTTCAAATTTATTTTTATAACCAGCTCTTTTATTCCTCTTGCATATCAAAAAGAAATCTACAATAGTGTCACCTTCTTGTTTCAGTGGCTGAATTAACCTGTCAGTGATTGCTTTTGGGAATATCTGGTTCTAATATTATTATTATTAGCAGTATTTATTCTCCAATAAATGAGAAATCTTATTAAAAAATAGCTCTCTAATGACACTGCTTTTATATTAAAATCCAACTCCGGAGGTCTGTGGCATGTTGCCTGTCAGCATTGTCACAATGGAACCATCACAGTGTTACTTTCTGGTCCCCAGATAATTTCAACCTGGTTTTGATAAACTTCTTCAATAATTTAATTCACCGAGTCTCGTTTACTTCTCACGCTGGTGAATCTCCATGACTTGAGGTAGGTCCCTCCTGAGTTATATGTCTGTAAGGAGAAACTTAAGCTAGCTAAGTGTCATCTTTATTTAAAGCCTTACAGAGCCGTGCTGTGTTGCTTTTCAACAGGTAATGCAAATTTTTGTATTTATTTCCTGATGCATGAATTGTAATTTGCTGGGAAGAGTTTAGATTTTTCAGTAAAAGAACTAAAGAAATATTTTAATGTAAATTTTGAATTAAGATGTGTATGTGTGTATTCGGATGTGCATGGATTTACATAGAAAAGATACCAGAGGAAAAAAATGAAAGGATGAGCTAGGTTGAAAGTACACTGTCTACTTACTTTGATTGTCCTAAATTTAAAAATTTTGTAAATTTGATAAGAACTTCCAGTGGTCAGTTGGAAGGAAGCACATATATAAGATACTGAGAGGACTTAAATCCTGTTCAAATGTGCAGAAACCAATAGAGCAGTTCAGGTTTGCCTCACAGAATGGGCAGCTTTGTGGAAGCTGAAGATACCTTCCTCCTCTGGCTGTTTGGTATTGCCCTTTGGCCAAGGATTTGGTCAGGCATTCGCTTATAGTCAGTGTTCAACCTTGCCACTCTTTAGCCTTAAAATAAATATAAGAATGCAACTGCAAGTATCATTGTGGGAAATGCAGAGATGTTAGCAATTGGTGTTTAATGAGTGATATTTTTCACCTTGTAATTAAATAAAATCCATGAATATTTGTTCACATGAAAAATAAATAAGAATGCATCATGCTGACCAGGAGGTCATTGAGAAAATTAATTAAGAGAAAAATTTTCTTAGAGGCACTACGGAAAAACGAACTTGACAAGTTAATGGCCTGGATGCTATTACTGAGTACAGTTTATAGCAAGCAAATATAAATATATACAGATTTATAACAGATAGCATAGAAAAATTGAAGAAGAACTTTCAGCCATTAGTTTGTCCTGTTTGTTCTCTGAAAATATTCACCTTTGGGGATGCTAGCTGTGAGTTCAAAGATAATAAAGACAGAGACCCACACAAACAGTTTTCAAAAAGGTCTTCATTTATAAAAAGTGCAAATCTAGGAAAAAAAACCCAACTCTTTTCTTGTCATAAACTACCATCGTCATTTTTTTCCCACTTAGCCCCCAAGCTGCTGAACGTTGAAAAGTCAGACTTGATGAACTTGTTTGGGAATATGTGGCCACAGAGTAGCAGAAAATGGAGAATGTCAGTGGAAGTGTCTCTGTTCTGTCTCACTTATCTGTCTGTCCCAACTACACTTAAATGGCAAATTATCTGCAGCTGGAATGGTGGTCCTGTCTGCATATTCATTTTAGCTCTGGTCTCCTACCTCATATTCTCATTACGCAGCCCAGTCGTTTGGTATGGTGATGGGTTTCAGTAAGGTTACTCATACGCTAAATTTTAGCTACACCCAGACAGGGCATCACTGCTAAATAGCAGTGACATTCCTGAAATGAGTGCTCTGGATCAGATAACAAGTTTGAAATAGGAGAGACCGTGATGATGAAGGTACTTTCTAAACTACAGATGTGCTACCTAAGAGTTGCACTTCTTTTATTCCTCACCTTAAAGGTGTTTCATAGGACTTATTTCTCCTTGAAGCAACAGGTAAAAGCCAATTTCAGAGGAATACATGCATCTTTTACAGGAGAGAACCTATGTATTGTAATGCTACTTATACTGAATATTAAAGAAACATTACACTCTTTTGCAAAGCTAAGAGTTCTACTGTGATAAAATGCATTCAGATCCTTACCTAAACCACAGATGAGAAAATCTGATCAGATTAGACTGGTTTAGATAAAAAACTAATGAGCGTGAAGACTAAGTAATGACTGCCAGATTGGGTTCATTGTTTGTATGGTGCTTTGGGCTAAAAACTGGCCATTTATACGATATGTGACGATGACAGCTTTATTAAAAGAAGCATTGTTTTGGTCCCAGTACAAATATCACAAATATCCAAATCCCCTGAACAACTGCATTCTCTTTTTAATTTGCAATTCCTTTTTTTTCTTCGTGACTCTTCTAAATTAGTGAAGCATTCTTCAGTTTGTCACATAAAATACACCTTTTTTCTGTATGTCAACTCTTACCAATAGCCCAGACACTTCAGCATAACACAGAAGGGGATAATAGGCTAAATTATCCTTAAGCAATTGCAGTTGTAACTATTTCATGTCTTATTGTGGTATGTAAATCTGATTCTTTGCTGGGTCCCATGGACATATCTTCATTTTGACTACTGGAAGGCACAGTAGGATAAATGGATTAAAGTGGGAGAACTAGCTTTTAGCATTATTTCTTATCAGTTTTATGGTAATGCCTTCACTGATGTAGTTGCTGTATATACACATAAAACAGATTTCTTTCCCGAAAGTGGTTGCCTGTCAGTATTGAACCAAATGTAAAAAAAAAAAAAAAATCACAAAAAAAATCACAAAGCAATAGGCAAGGATCAAAGAACAATGAAAAAGGCGGTAGTGCTGAGATTGTTCAGTAATGCAGGTTAGCAGTAGACATAATGGGATGGTGGTGCCATTTTCGCAATGTTGTTTTTTGAAAGAGCAAGTGCCCTAAATAACAGCTAGTATTCCTGAGAGTCCTGCAACCTAGATGTCATGTCTGGCTGGTTTTGGGAGGTAGAGGTGAGGCTTACAGCAGGAGCAGATCTTGAGAAAGTACTGAAAGCTGGGAAAGGGAATGATATTTCATATTCATTCCAGTTAAGTATTCCAGAGGGGCGGCATAAAGAAAGGTATAACAGAAGTTCAGACATGAGTGCTCCTCGGTGGTGTCATTGACGGAGCGAAGTGGGGACAACTGAAGTGAGAGTGAGATGGGCCTCAAATAATGTGTTGGCTGGAGGGGAACACTTCAGATATGACAGTGTAAGTGCTAGTTGAAAATGGACGTTGAAGCCATGGGGGAGATAAAATTAGCTGTGGACGAGAGAGGAAGAAAGAAAAGCAGGCGAGCTGAGGGATAGCTCTCCTGTGCCCCATAAAAAGGAGTATAAGTGGAAGGAGCAAACTTATGAAAGGCATGGCAAAGAGACAGCTAACTCCTGTTCTCTCTATAGTTATTCCTCAGTGCAATATATATATATAAAATAGTACGTAACATCTTTGGATTAGAGACCAGGGTTTTTATTCCTTGTTTGAACCTCAGGCTTTTAACACCGTACAAACACAAATCACCAATGACGTCCTCTGGCAGGAGCACTACATCAAGATGGTAAGTAGTACACATGCTCTTGCCTGGCTGGCCAGCCTGGGACAGCAATTTTGGATGGCAGTTTGTGTCTGCTGCTGATGTTCCCACGGCGGAGTGTGCTCCGGCAGGCAGGGATGCACGGCTTCTGCCTTTGCAGATGGAAGTACCTCTGCAGGGCGCATTTCCAGCTAGAAGGAGGAGGGAGGGAAGGAGTTCATCGTCACCAGCAGGTGGGAAATTTTGTTACTGGCACTTAGCTCATAACTTCAGAAAGTTTGGCCCAACCTGGCACAGACCTGTGTCACAACCATATGCTCTCCCTTATAGCGTTGCACCCACTGAGTCTCAATGCAGCTTTTCTCATTAGAATGGTTAGATTACTTATTTTTTGTTAAGAGTTTTCTTGCCAGGTTATTCATTGGTATGGAGTGTGGAAAGAAGTGAAAACGCGAGACTGATGGGCAAGCTGCAGACGTAGGTAAGGGGGCCGTTCCTGACGGTGGCAATCTGCAGGGGCTTTCCCTGTGTCCGAGGGAGTGGGCACCAGACGCTTGGGCACGGGAGACCAAGGTGGTGTTGCAGGAGAGGCTCCGCAAGGTGCCAGAATTGACATTCCTTGGTGCATGGAAGAACAGATGCTCCCTTCCTCTAGCTGCCCCAAATCAGGGGCCTTTAAAATACAGTTGTTCCCCTCCTTTCACCTTTGCCTCCCGAAACTCTCGCTGGCTGCTGTCAGTCCTCTGTGCCCACCCTTGGATCCAGCTCTGCTGCTGCCACCAAATTCAATTTTGCAACCTGTAGAGTTAGGGCAAAATAACTCAGTCAATTTTGCCTACATTACTGAGCAGCCTTGGGCTGGCGTGGAAGGCAGATGGGTATTTCATTTGACATTTGTGCGTCTGTAAGCTGGAAGAGAGGTGCTAGCAGTGTTGCGGGGGCCAGCTAATACAGGTGAGCAATTGTCAATGGTAGACTAATCTCTTGAAGAACAGTAATAAGTCAGGTTATACTCCAGACTTCTCTCTGTTGGATGATATTGCTCAAGGAAATTAAGCCTAAGAGATAATTTGACAACAGTCTTATTTTAAATACTGATTAATGACTATTGCTTTAGTGCAGCTTCTGCTATACTCATGTGATGTTTTAATATGGCAAAGGAATTATGATTAGTGCTTTTAGGTTTTTAATGTTCAGATAGTTAAAATGCCCCATAATAATCGCTCCCTTTAATATTCAGCATATCTATTACAGAGATATAATTGAGCTTTGGTGTTGAAAAGAAGAAACTGGGATCCCAATGTGATCGTGAGTGCCTTTTTCTGGTAGCTTAAATCAAATCCTTAAATTTCAAAGTCCTTGGCAGCAAATTTTAAGAAGTTTAATTAGAAAAGAAGTCTTCCATAAAAAAAATCAAAGCTGAAAGGCTAAAAATTGTTAAAGGAGTTACTGCAATAATTGTAGTAAAAAGTATAGTGCAATATGTACCAGAAAGCAGAAGTAAAAGCATCAAAATCAGAAAACGAATTCAGATTCAGGAAACCTGTAATCCAAGATGTACCTGTGCAGCATACAAAGTGCCATGAAGATTTGTAATCATTATTCTCATGACATTAACATATTTTAGATCTGATTCTGCAATATCTCACGCTATTGGAAGTCAGGAGTGATTTTCTAATAGAATTACAAAAAAGCCCAATAAAAATGAGAGCAGGCTCCAGCTCTGCAAATTTGGCTGATCCTTGGCAGAAGCAAGAAATGTTTGCATATATTTCCCCTCTCCTGCCTTGGAGGTGGTATCTTGCATGCAGTAGTTAGTTTTCATCTCGCCTAGCTTGTAATTCTGTTGCTTCCTGTTCTCTATAGCAGGGAAAAAATATTCCATTGTGGTTTTGTAAACTGTGTTACGAGTCAAAGGAGTGTGAACTTGACCCTTCCCTTGAAAAGAAGAATCCCCCCAGCACCTGTGCAGGACCGCTCTGAGGCGCAGAAGAGCATCTCTGCGTTTGGAGTCACAGAACGTGCTGCGAGGGGTTTGGCAATTTGTCTAAGAGAATTTTTTATGTAGGATCACCTCTCGCAAGAATTACAGCTCTCTCGTGCAACCCCACAAGCTCTGCCTCTTGGCTGCATCAGCCCATTGAACTTGTCCTTGCTTCTACCTCCTTCCAGCGTGAACCCCTGTTGTTGCTGTGGTTGTGCTATGGGGTTGTGCTACCTCCCACGGCAGCCTCAGGCACCTGCTTGTCCCCCTCTTCCCCGCACGCCTTGGGCGATGTCCCACACTGCCTCCACGTGTGGACAAAACTTCCCTCTCTAGTTCCTTGAAGTATTACCTTACCTTCTCCCAAATACCATTTTGAGATGATACCCCTACTGACATTAGTCTGACAATTCATGGGACTCCCGGTTTTGGTAAGATCTTTTTAATACTTTCTCTTCCGTATGTTCCTTCCTCTCCTCTGCCTGTGTCCTGCTTGGCAAAGGCTGTTGTGATCTTGCCATCCTTCCAGTTCTGCAAAAGTGTTAATAATTATTTATTTCAGTGTCGTTTTTACTGATGTTTTAGCTGATCTTGTCCATGTGTTGTTGTACCATGAGTAATATGGGTCCTTTCCCCCAGTACCTAGACTTCTTCAGCTGTGAGATCCTCTTTCTGCTCCCCTTCCCCTTTCCTTTACCATAAAGGTAAATATGGATGATTAATGACCCTGATCAGCCTCCTGGCTTAACATTTCCCATTTCTTCAGGATGAACCCAGGGGTGTCACATCTAGTTAAACAAGAGTTAAAGAAAAACTAAGCACCTGATTTACCACTGGCATGAGGCTGGCTGCTTATTCCTGTCTGAAGACACCAAGGAGGGGATAGAAAGGGCAGGCAGCGATATTGTTCATACGAGTGGGTAATTACCTGCAGTGAGGCTGTTTAACAGCTCTTGTCGTTCACTGATGTGTTGCGCAGGTAAGAATGAGATGGAGAAAAGGGAGATGGCTGAGTATTTTGCTTCCCATGTGATTCTTTATGTGCATCTTCCAATATCGATAGAAGTAGTAACCTCACTGAACTCATCGTTGGCAGCAGTAATGTATAGGAGTAGCTAAAGTATGGGACTAGAGCGCTGAGCGTGACACGGGAAGAAGAAATGGGAATGGCTTAGCTTCTAGGCTAGGATAAGTTGGAGGTTAAAGGAAGATTGAAAAAAAAAAAAAGGCACTGTGGAGATATTCCTATTAATCTTTAAAGCTGGGAAGCCGACATCCTTCCATAGTCAATGGAAGGAGGTGAATACCTGTAACACACCTTAACTAGAAGCCTAAATTAGAGGGTTTTAATACCATCTGTTTTATTGTTATTATCCATGATCTTATTGACACATCTTTAAAATGAAAGAAGGTGTCAGACATCAAGAAGGATAAAGTGTAGGTGGAGAGCCTGAACATCTGGTAAATGTTATTTTCTGTTAATTTTAATTGTAATTTTGGGTGGTTTTCCCCTTCCTGTTTCATTATTTTTAGTTAAATGAGATTGCATCTTAGCGTTAAACTGATTTCAGAAATAAGTTTGACTGCATGCTCCTTCTCTTGCAGAGGTGGCTTGATCTCTGTAATGCAATTTCTTGCATTAATGTATGAACCGTTTTATGTTTATTACTTGTTTGCAATGCAATGAGCTCTTCCGTAAAGATGTGTCCTCAAGTATGAATTACTAGATTAAAGGGTTTGGCCATGTTTGTGGCCAAAAACATTTTTTTTGAGCCATGTAACTGTGTTTTTTTTGAACAAGTACAGCACTGTCTTTACTGACCAACTGTCTTAACTTTAGTAAAAGCAGCTCGTTTTCTTGTATTTTTGACAGGCAGATACGCATGGCAGAAAAATTTGCACACTCAAACACAGTTCTCAGTTATTGGCAACTTAGAAAACTTTGCAAATGTAGTAAGTGTTTGAATATGTCTGAATTCATTTTCCATAGAAAGTCTGTAGGAAATAGAAAAATCCTCATACAGGCACCAAATATAGTTCAACCATTTTTTATTTTTTCTGTGTTAAAATATGTCAGAGTGATGTCTGGGAAATCAGTGTCTTATCTTAGTGCAATGCTAAACCTCAGACAGGTGCCTCACTGGTCTCTGACCCCAATATAATTGTATTGGATCTGCAGCAATCAGTTGTCCTCTTGTGTCTCTCCCAAACCATCATCACTTCCCTTAACTTTTACAGTAAAATCCTGTCAAACTCATAAATGCCTTTCCCATTCTTTTTTTTTTTTTTATCTCTGAAGGCTAAACTTCTAACTGACGTTCTGATAGATTTTATAAGAAAATGCCTACCGAGCACATTTTTGACAGCAGTTCTTGCGCCTGACCAATTAGCGGAGCTTACGGTAGGTGTCTCTTGGAGGGCTGCACAGACAGGAGTCGACTCAGGATGATAAGTTAGCAGTTACAAAACACATGGTGTCTCACGTGAGTCGGTAATTACTGGCTCCTCAACAACTCCTGTTCCCACAGTGAAAAATCAAGATGAAAGTGCTTTTTAGCCCCCGTGCCAGTTTTGGAATTGCTCCCTATTCTTCTGCCTCTGAAGTTACAGCACTCGGAGCATATTAATGATGTGCTGTATGGGACTATCTCGAGAGGGTTTATGGACCCACCATCCTTCAGCTGGTAGCTCTCTTCTCCTGGGGGATGCATGGCTGACGGTGTGCACGCTGCTGTTCACCGCGCAGAGTAAAAAAGGGTTTTTGTAAACCACCTACAGCGCCATGATTAGGAGCAGACAGAGAGCAGCATCCAGTAGCATGGTGATGGTCACTGAAGCTGTTCAAATAGGAGCTCAAGTAATCATGAGGGGCCACCCAAATTCAAAGCTACATTTATTGAAACGTGGGGCTAAAACACTTTGTCCTCAAAGGTATCTTAAAACTCATTATGAATGAGCACTGAGGTGTAAGTTAGAGTGATTCTTTCAACCTCTGTAATTCT
The DNA here is from genome assembly GCF_000690535.1 of Cariama cristata. Lineage (NCBI taxonomy): Eukaryota > Metazoa > Chordata > Aves > Cariamiformes > Cariamidae > Cariama > Cariama cristata. The sequence continues at coordinate 43,573 of NW_009620666.1, read as the reverse complement.
TTTACTTTCTGGAAATTCTACTGACACTTAAAACATCAAACTAACCAAGAGGTTTTTCAGCTCTGATTTCAGAGGTGTTTTAGGCTGAATGTTAAGGAGAAAAGAGCTACGCACAGTGCAATAATATCCCAGGTAACCTCGTGAAAGCCCTATAAATAACTATTTGAAAATAAGACTTTGTCATACTGAAACTAATACTGTATTGAACTAGTTAGAAATTTACATTGACATTATTCAAGAATGTTTTATCTCCAGTATTTGTGTTTCTAAGCTGTGCATTTATTAGATGTTGCTATTGGGAAAATGAACACCTATTATATATTCCTCTAAGAAATGGCAGTCATCCGGGATTCAGCACATGGCTGAACAAAAAAAGAAGAGAGAAAATTAAGTTTCTCTGGGAAAGTGGGACAAAAGATGAAAAAGAAAAAAAATACATATTATGGAGGTGGCTGAGTGGAATCAGTTAATCTAAAGACCAAAGATCACCTGTTGAACCAAATAAATAATTCAGGAAGACCCTTGATCCCCAGGGATTGTGGGCTCAATTGGCGACTGAGCTCTCCCGGTCCTTGCCTGCTGATGTGAATCGATACCTGACAGCTCCGCTGTCGCTGTGCCAGAGGCTGGGATCTCCCTTGGCTGATCTTGGCAGTCTCCGTCATTGGTTTGCATGGTCCTGAGACAGACATAATTTCCCTGCCTCGCATTATGGTGTCTGCTCTCAGAAATTACCTCCCGCTGAACTGACGGCCAACTCATTGACCTACTTCTCCTATGGGAACTTTCATGCCCTACATATACAAAACTGTACATTTTGAATAAAGATTTAACATGAATGAAATGCTTATCAGCCAGCTGACCTTCCTGATGTGGACAGGAAAGTGGGAGCCCCAGACAGAGTGATGGTGTTTTGGGCACAAAGTTGGACACAGGGTGAAGTCCTATTGACGCTTAGATTCACACTGCTTGGTCGCATCTGAAAGTATGACTAAAGTGTCTGAGGTGCCTTGGGACACTTGCATTTTAGCCTCACGTTGTTCTTAATGTACATATTAAATAATCATAATCTCCACAGAGAAAAGTACTGCAGCCTAAGGAGAGCTAGGTCAGGCAGTAGAAGCTAGTCCTTGGATTTCTTCTGACTTCCAGGAAACCTTGGATGTTTCCTTGCCTTCACGTTTCTGAAATCCAATGTTGTAACAAATATCGATGGTTGACAGACCAAGTGAGTCTGGAAGACCAGCCCATGTATATCAAACACCGATTGCAATAAATGCTTTCAGATTATTGTCCCAAATCGTGTACTGAAGAAGGAACAGGTGAAGGAAAGAATGAGAAAATTACTGCGTTTTCAGAAAGAGTAAAACACAGAGGGAGATCCTGGCTGTTTTTCAGGCTCTATCATATAATCAGGAACATTCAAAACTGGGAGGTGTTGGAGGGAGATAAGGGACACATACACAGGGACAGTTAACGTTGCAGGTGATAATCTGCAGGAACCTGAGAGAAGCCAACCAGTCTAATCTTCTTAGGTTTATCTCAGCGAAGAGTAAGAACAGTTAATGCAGTATTGAGATACACAATTCCAGTTTGTGGGAGGATGCAGATAAAAGCAACACAGAGCATCCTAGGGAGCCAGTGCGGCCCAATTAAGAGAAAGTACTGAACTTAATCCCATAAGACTCAGCTCAGTGGTTCTTTGCTAAGGCAGCAGAGTTCAGCGAAAACAAGTTAAATATGCTGATATAAAACTGAATTGTGTAATAAACATAGATAGAGAGCTTGCCTTTCCCTTTAATGCATGGGAAGAGCACAGTAAACAGGCCAAGAAGCCAGGGGAGAGCAAGCAATGTGATGTTTAAATGGTACGTTCCCGTTTTCCATCAAAGTCCGGATAAGCCTGTGTGTGCTTACATTAAAGACTCCAAGGGCCGTACAGCCCCTCTGTGCTGCCCAGGCTGTTTCTGAATGGGAGTTTGTGCTGTATTTAACGCCAGCCCAACCGTATCATCCAGCTGGTAGGGGAGTGGGAAGAGCCAGATACTGGTGTGAAAAGGCATCTGGGACTGAGCGGTGTCTGCGGGGGTTCGTAACAGTTCCTGAACACATAAAGGGTGTAAATATCAAAGAAAGTTGGCGGTTATACAGTGTGGGGCCCAGGAGTGTTACAAGGGTAATGGGGTGGAAAAGGGTGGAGATAGAGGCTGACTGTATGGAAAAATCTTCCTAGCTAATCAACCTATACAATGCCCTTTTCAAATGGAAAGAGCTATTCAAATGGGAGCAAACTAATTCTTCCTTCAAGAGTTTCTCAAGTTCATTAGGTGCTACCAGAGGCCCGGGTGTGGATTACTGCTGCATGTAATTCTTCTGATGGAGTGGAGCTATGGAGAAGAAGAAGAACCACATGTGGGAAAGGCCCTGTTATTTCTGCCGTGTCAGATGAGCAGTCGCCTCTCTGCTGCCCTGCCAGCCTGATGGGGAATGCCACCTCGCTGGAGATGTGCTTACTCCCTCCATCTGCTGTTGCTACGTCTGCACTTTGCAACAGGGCATCCTGCCGAGATGCCTGCACACATCGGCATGTTTGTGGTGCAATGAGATGTCATCCATTGAGATGAAATGGAATTGCACTGGTGAAGTCCTCTGCTTCTCGGCAGCGGTGGTTAGGTGCCGTTGCGTGCCGCATGGGTAAAGCTATGCTGCGTTCACTTGCTGAGCTATGCTGAGTACGATCTAACTGCCCGTAACTTATGCTGAGGTATGTTTGTTCCTGCTGCACCCAGAGCAGATTTAAGTGGAATTTCACAAAGGAAACCATCCAAAAGAGACAACACGGCAGAGAAACCTCTGAATGCTTAGTATCACATTGCTTTGGGAAAACCAAGAAAGAGAGAATTCTGTAAGCATTCAGTCTGAGGGGTCTAATTCCCAACAAAAACATTCATTCTTATAGTTAGAATTGTTCAAAATGTCATTTGTTATAAGTAGATATGATATAAAGAAGTCTGACTGCATATATTACTGTGCCCAGCAAAGATAATCTGATTTTACTGTACCCTGATTTGTTCTCTGTGTTTTAGAGCTGCCTTTGCACCCACCTGTGCCGGAGACCCCTGGGGTCTTCCTTCAGTACCTAACCTAATTTTCTTTAAGTCTCCCGTAATTCTTCCCCAAGGAAAGGGGTATTTTACCCACTGTGGCATCTAACCTCATCCTCAGGAGGTCTTAAAAGCACAGCCATTAAAATAGTGTCAGTTATTGGTGTTTTCTCTGCCCCGGTGTCAGTTATGGGTATTTTCTCTGCCCTGGTTCTCCCCACTGGTGATGTGTCTCGTTGACGCCAGGAGTGCAAAAGAAGTTGAAGACTGTAATTTTAGAAAGCATCAAAGCATCTTTTCCAGTAGGCAGGTAGGAGAATTGAGGCCCCTTTCTCTCAGGTTGGCCATGTGAACGCTGTGATTCCTCATGGTCTTTTGTACGTGCTAACAGCTTCAAGTTGCTGCTGCTTCTGCACCCGATCTAAGGGGCTGCAACGATAGTGCCAGGAGGCTCGGATGGCTTTCTGCACCAGAGACACAGCGTTTCTGAGCACAAGTTGCCATTTTTGGGTGGAAATCTCAAGTGCCAGCAGTAGGGACATCTCTGATGTCTTCTGGATATTGTGTAAAACCACGCAGCTCCTGCCCAGTGTGCGATAAGGCTTTTTCCTTAGTTGCTTTGTTTTCACTCTGCGGTGTTCAGGTGCAGCCATAATCATTTTCTCTGGATGAGTAAGGAAGAGAAATCCCCTTTCCTTTTGTGTGAGAAACCTCAACCTGGAGATGTTCATGAAGGGTTGGCTGGCTGGCAGAGCACTGCAGCCGCCCGCTCACGTTCCTCGTGTTTAACAAGAGCATGTCCTGCTCCAGAGCCCTCTGCGACACATAAGGAAGCCAGGCAGGAACAGAGAGGCATAAATTTCGTGGTTTGGGTTGTTTAGTTTGAATATCCTGAGTTTTGCTGACCGTCACGGTGATGAACCTGCTTTGGTTTCATTGGTGTCCAGCATTTGCCTGAGTTAGAAAGTCTTTAAGAAGTGTCATTCGCAGTATTTAAAAGGGAAACATGTCATCTCAGGCTTGTTTTCCTCCAAATTGTAATGTCTTTGGGGTTTATTAAGAAAAATATTTCCATGTCTAAATATATACAAGCACAAATACCAGTGTTATTCAGGTGATTGTTGTTTTTTTTCATCTCCATGGTGCACTAGAGGGAATGTGTTTGACACCTTATCTCTCTGATAATTTTTGTTGATGTAATAGAAGGTAACAGAAGGCAGCTGTATTATTCCATTATACCATCTGAAAAAAAAAACAAACAAAACACCACAACAAACTAATCTAAACTATTATTTATACCAAATGTAGTGGATTTTTCCATGATCCCTACCCAGGGTGTATTTCTCTATACCCATCTGAAACAATGTGCTATATGTCAATCCTTCACAGGGTAGCCCTGTCCGCATTTGGCAGTTAAAAATGTTCTTTGCAAACTGTCTGATATCTATATGATAAACACTGAGAGGAACTTAATGCCGTGCTCAAGTATTTTTAAATGCAACTTTGAGTGAGCAATTACTTTCCTTGCTGTCTGCTGTTCATCTCTAAGTTGTTTTTCAGTCTAAGTGAAAAGACAAT
>NW_009620666.1:24538-38866 GCF_000690535.1 Cariama cristata | reverse complement strand
CAAGGAGGATTTGTGTGCCTCCAGTTTGTTGGCTCAGCAGGCCAAAAGCAACCGTAAAAATGTATGTGCTTGGACCCTACACGCTGGTGTGCAGCTGTGCTGTGGGAGAGGCTTTGATACAAAGCGAATTGAGCTCGACTCTAACGCCTGCATCCCTTGCTGAAAGCAAAGGTTTCCAAAAGCGACTTTGTAAAATAAGCTGAAAATAACCATGGGAGAGTTGTCTATTGTTCGTATGTAGAGCGAACGGTGGCACTAATGTCCATATTAAACTGTCAGTTGGTAGGTATAAAAGCATTAGCCTTTTCAACACTGCTTCTTTTCCAAGTATTCTGATCTATTGCACGTGTCTCACGTAATCAGAAGCTGTTACAGGGCTCACCAAACCACAAAGAAACAACCAAAGTAGAACCCAGCGGGGGTCCATATAATCCCTATGGCAAAGTAGCTTTGGCATTGCCTCTCCGCGCGCCTGTGTCCTGCCTCAGCCGTATTTTGCTTTGTGTTGTACTTTGTTAAGTGTTTGTAAAACACAGTGAGACAAAAGGTCTTTTCCTTGCCTTTACCCCTTTGTGCATCACTGCCAGTATTCCTTGTTACCACTTTTCTCCTCTTATTTTTGTTTTCACTGAAATGCATTTCTGTACGGTGAATATTTGCCCTTCTTTGCTCACATGCAATTACAGTTGTTCTCTCTGTTTTCTTTCTTTTCACTTTCCTGTCAATCAACTCATATTTATTCTTAGTCATGTCCATGCATACATGCATATACTTGTCCATCTGCCAGGTACCACATACTGACCTGCAGGAAGGACAGGGATGCATTGCTAAGCAAGGGGTGTTAGTAATAAAAACCAGCAGGAGCAGTTGCCTGAGAAGCAAACCAAGGACTTGGAAGACTCTATCCAGAGGCAGGAGGGTCCAACTTGCATTTCCAAGTATGCCATCTATTTTGCCCACACCAGAGTTACAGTTGAGAAGTGACAGAGGTCATTGATGAACAGAGGCAGCCAAGAGAGTGTTTACTTTATTTAACTTGCTTTTTTTGTTTTCCTCCTCCATCCTGCACGCTACTGGCAACATCATGACCTAACTAAAAAGTGTGTTCTCTCTGTTCGATTCCAGCTCCTCTCTTGGTTACAATTTAGTAGCTAGAGCTGATGCAGTAAATCAAATATTGTCGTTTTTGTGGGATCAACATCTATGGAATGATACATGGACTGGCTGAACTCCAAAGCGCTTCTGAGCTATAATGTAGAACTATTTTTTTTGACAACCTCTCAAAACGCATGTAAAATCCATGCAGGCATCCCTTCAACTTTAACGTACAATTTACTTTTTAAGTATGTAATATGGGTTAATGAACGTGGTGCTCACTTAATGATTAATACGTGATGTAGAAGTCTTCTGTGGAGTTCCTTATTCAGAGATCCTAAGACTGGACGTAGACCATGATGATGATGATGGTCTGTTTTGACCTCTGTATAGTATAAGCTACTTGACTGCAGTCAGATCCCTGCCTGCCTGTGGAGTTGGAGGAGGTTCGTAGAAAGGCACCCCACCTTGGCACACACTTCAGCTGAAGGAGGATTTACCCTGGATAAGCTGATCCAGTAATTAATTTCCTTCATGCTTAAAAAGTTCCCTCTTTTTTCCTAACTTGAATATGAATTTGTCTAACTACAGCTCTCAGCCTTGGGGATGTGTATCTTTAACTGCTAGCTTAAAAAGAGCTCTTCTAAGAGAAATACTCTCAGTATGTTCCCCAAAATGATCGAGTCTCCTCTTCCCCACCTCTCACCTGAGCCAAAGAGATAGGTTTCTTTATTTTGTTACTTTTAGGTGTGTTTTTCAGACCTTGAATTATGTTTCTGGGTTTCCTTTAACCACTCTGTCGTTATCAATGTTACTTTTACAGTGAGGAGCTAGGACTGTAGGCAGTGTTATAACAGTGCTGTTAATATTTAATATAATGGTAATTCCATTGCCCTATTCCTGTATGAGGTGTAAGAGAGTCCCTGGTTTCCAAAATATAGTCTGGCAGCCTGTGATTTATTCAAGGCAGCAGTGAATTAGCCAGCACAGAGCTCAGTCATGCTGCAGATAGATGGTTTCAAGCTGCTGGAAGATCTCTTTAAAGCTCTCTCAGGTGTCTTTCTGCTACTCTGCATCTGGTATGATACAGCAGAGTTACTTCTTTTTATGACTCAGTATTGCTATTTTATCTGACAATGATACCATGCTTTGTTGACAGACCTGCCGTCATATAGATTGTCACTAATTATACTGGCGTTTTAAATGTTTACCTGTAAAGCAACAGTGGAAATGCCACTGCTCACCTTGGCAATTTGATTCTGATCTTATTAATCTTCCTGTCATCTGTTGGCTCTCAGTTGGTTCGAATCCTCCAAATTTCTCATAAAGTTGGGGTGCACACCTCTGGACATGCTTCCTGAGCTGAATCTGTGCCATAGCTGAAGTGGTACTTTGCTGTTTTACAAACTCTACATTTGTCTCGTCTTTTCTTTTTCTGATACTATTGAATCACATTCTCTTTATGCTTCTCTACAGTTTCTGGATCCAGGGCAGTGGTACCAGCAAAGGGCGGGTTGTCTCTCATCCTGTGTTCGCACTGTTGACTGGTCGGTCTCTCATTGCTGTAGTTCTGTACTTCTCTTTCAACCTATTTTTTTCAGTCGATTTCTCCAATTCATAAAGCCCATTTTACACTATTAACTATTCAGAATATGATTTTCCGACATTGTACTCATTGAGTTAGAGTCATCCAGACCATATTTCCTTAGCCTGAGAGGCAGCGTGAAAGGCTTGCTAAAGTCAACGTAATACCTGCCATTTTATCCCTATCCACAGCATCTGTTATCCTGTTACCGAAGAACATCAGAATAATTTCACACAGTTTGTTCTTGACAAACCCATGCTGCCTGCTACTCATCTCCTTGTTATTTTCTGCTGCTTATAGATAATGTCTGTAGGAAAATATTTTTCCAAGAATAAAAGTTTATCTGACTGCTATGCAATTCACTGTTTTTTCCCCCTCTTTCGTCCTCCAACTCTCTCACATTGTGTCTTGTGAAGGATGCTGGGAAATCTTGTCTGTATCATTCCTAAATAACCCCATTGACCCAGAAGTTATTTCAAGTGTCTTTTCAAGTTTACCTTCCTTGTTGGCCAAACCTTCTGAGCCAGTGCCCATCATAGAAAGTTTATCTCCCCTTTCTTCCCCTTCATCCTTCTGGTGATCTTTCATTTCCTACCATTCCCTCTATAGTAAATTGACTGATTTTAGTGTTAGACTTTCTTTGTGTGGTTCCTGTGATGGGTAACGGTGTTTCCCTTTTCCTTATTTTGTTGACTCTTCAGTTCCGTTCAGATCTGCCATTCGACTTCAGTTTCTTGTTTCTGCCTTTTAATTTTTCTCTCTTTCTAATCTGCTGTGGGCTCCCTGAGTGAATACTTTCTTTTAGACCGTTTGCATGATCTTTTAATTACTGTGTCTTCTAACTTATACCACATGCTATTTGCTCTGTTGCATTATTTAATTCTCTAAAAGGTTTCAGGTAGAGTGGTTTATGTGTACGACACACTGCAAAGCACAGCTGTGTTGCGTAGTCCTCATATGCATTTACCTTCTACTTTCTCCTTTTACTTACTGTTTTGGGAAACAGCCTTTTTCACTCCCATTATTTCCAGAGTCATGGATGCATGAAGGTGGTGCTCCAGGGAATGGCAGAGGTGTGAGAACTGCTGAATCATTTCTGCCCTGACTTACCCTTCCTGAGTGCTGCAGTGGTACAGAGCAGGACTTGGTGCACTGGTGGTGCTCGTTACAGGGGACGTCACCCACTGGTACATGGACAGATCAGCAGTTCTGTTTTCGGGTAGGGTTCCAATAGTCAGGCACTCATGAACTCCTTCAAAACCAGGTACAAAGCAAGCATAACTATGTGCTAGATGCTGATGCTTGTGGAGCATGAGCATGTGTGTATGTAGAGCTATGCAGTCGTTCCTGGTCAGATTGATTCCAAAAAACGTCTGTTTGGTTTTTTGTATAGCTTCTCATTAACCAGCAATATATATAGGTGCTGTTGATGTACATTTAAAATAAATACGTACTGCAGCAAAAATTCACCATGATCAATTTTTTTTTTTCTACATTTTAGTGATGTACCTATAAACGTTCAGATGATCCTTGCTTGCTACAGCATAACCCAAACAGTGGAAGTCAGTAGAAGACTTTCCATTGATTCATGTGGATTTGTACAGGTCTGTGTAAAGTATTTAGCTGCAAAATACAGGCCAATGATAGAAATGTAGGAATCTGAAAATATCTATTCCCTGCTCTGAAAGAAAGGAACGAAAGTGCAGAACCTGGAATTACAGAGACACCAGCTACCCCACAAGGTAGTGGCTTGCAAGCACTTCCCTCTTATCTTTGGGCTCAGGGGACAGCATACGTGCACTCTGATGTTTGAAGTAGGTTGGGTAGAATTTAACTTTTGGCTCAAGGGAGCCTTTAGTTTATTAAATATGGATGTTCTTGCTGGGGAGCGGTCTCAGGTAGAAGCATGGTTTCTCTCTGCAGCACATCACTTTTCTTGAATGTATGCATTTGGGAAAGAAAACTTGGCGGCTCTTCTTTGCCTAAATCTTTTCGGTCTATATCTGCCCATAAGAAATATCAATAAAAACTGTCAGATTGTAACAATTGCAGGACTTCTAAGTGTGCGGCAATGTGATTGTAGTTGCCTTCAAGTCTGTGAATTCAGCTGCCTTGTTACGAGGCTGGCCTCTCAGCAGCACTGCTAGGAGGTCTGCGTTACCTGTAATTATACGGAGAAAATTGCTCAAGTTAATGCCGCGTCTAAACGCGGTACTAACATCTGCCTGTCTTGGCAGTAAGACAGCTACCACAAATATGCAATGCAACAGGCTGTCAAATATCCTGCCTTCTGCAGTAACTTGCTCTTCTAAGAAAAAATTTCCAGCTCCAGTTACTAATCAGGCTGTGGGTGATCTTTCTGAGCTCTGAAGCTATGGGATCTATCACTCAACCATCAGCATCTGTCCTGCTCTCCCTACGAGCATCCCTTTCAGTCTGGATGCTGCTGAGGAGAAATCAGACCTGCTGCTGAGCAGACTGGGGGGAGAGTGACAGTCTCATCCTAATGAAGCAATCAGGTTACGAGCTGGTTTGCATTTCTATTCCTGCTTTTGCAGGAGCCTTAAACTGGACTGTTTCTTGCTGTGACTGCAGGAAGCCCCGGGACCAGTTTGCAGTTCTCTCCGATTCCAGCCTTTGGTGTAGTCTCATGGAAGCGTCTTTCAGAAAACATAACTTTCAACTGCCTGACACTTCCCAGTCTCTTCTATGTCTTGTCTATAGTGCTATCAATCAAATTGTTCTTGTCGGCCAACTGGTTTTAAATCTCGTGTGGAAAAATTGTTGGTCCCAGATCACGCCATGTGAGGACAAACGTGTGACTTCTCTGCCATGCTAATTCATTCCTGCCTTAAGAGCTGAAAATAGACTGATAGAATATCAGTTTGAAGTTTTTAGACCTTGAAATGATTTAAAAGCGCTTAAAAGAAAGACTAGGGCTGAAACTTTGTCTCCGAGGCATCATTTTTAACTTAGCAGTAAGCTCTGATGGTCTTTTCTTTAAATTGCCTATTGTACAGACGCCTACAAAGAAAGTGCTTCTTTGGGACTGTTTGTGTTTAGTACCAGCGTTTATATCATTTCATGTGACAGATGACTTGGCTTCTGGGTCTAGTAATCACTCGCTCATATCCCTCCGGGGCAGGTTTTTGACCTCTTGGAAGGCTGTGATGTGGTTTGGGAGCGCAGGCTGCCTGGGCAGAGGGCTGCGGCGGTTGCAGCCTCGCTCGGAAGCCCCACATCCCTCAAGGCCGGGTGGCTCCTGGCACATGTCTGTGTGGGCTTCGTTTGGTGTTTCAGATGAGAGGAGTGGGAGCACCAGGTTACCCAGGCTCTGTTAGTGAAAGCTGATGTTTGTGTTGTCTGTGCTCTTTCAGTGAGGCTGCCTGTGGGCTGCAGGATGATTTGATACAGACTTAAATAGAGCAGCTCCTGCGCTGCCGCTGGACCCCTGGAGATCTTGGTGTCAACCACCCTCACGCAGCCCTCCGTGTCTGTAGGATGTGCGTGCGCTGTATGGCCGTGTTATTGAATTTTTATCATTTAATTATTTTTTCTGTAATGAAATCTACTTTGAGTTATTGATGGTGTTCGTGGAGGTTGGGTCCCACCTGATAAAGGCCAGCTGGCTGCGTGCCGCCTGGCGTGCCTTCTGCCTGTCATCTGCAAGCTACGCTGAAGACAGTGCCACCCAATTAAGATTTAAATGTCTGAAAGCCTTACATATCTGTTGTGATTGATATACTGTAACTGTGAGGTTTCTTACCAGATTTTGGGTTAAGCTTCGTAGATCTTTTAATATTTTTATTATCCTAAGGCTTTGATCGTGAGACACACGTATGAAATCCAGAGGATTGCTGGATGAAGCTGAATGAACTCTGCTTTATTCTTCAGCATAGTCATGCTTTTCATTCACTCACAAATAAATGCCTGATTTCTGCTTGAGGGATTTTTTTTTTTTTTGAGAGATGGGGAAATCGAAGAATTGAATGCAACCTTACATTGTGGCAATTTTACTTTAAGCAGATTTTCTGCTCTTTTTTTTTACTTCGCAATATTATCATACAGCAGCTGAACTAATGAATATATAATTTTCTTTCTTTTCTGCTTGTCATGCCCTGCTAACATGGACATCTACAAAGGCTCAGGTTGGTGTTGCAATCTGTCTTCATCTTATCTTACTGTTCTCATTTAGTAAAAAGGGGCTTCAATGTTGTTCTTCATCAATCAGCTTTTTTTCCCTTCCTCTTTTTAAAGCTGGATCCAACATTATTACTGCATAACAGATTCATCCAGAGAGGTGCCACATTTGTTTGTTACCCCTGGAACTATCCTTCGGCTGCAGCAAAATGTGCTGTTTCAAAAACACGAGACATCGATTTATTTATATCTACTTAAATTTGCTATGCTTGCCTAGCTTTGTGACAGGGAGAAAGCAGAAGGTGCAGCACCTACAGCTTCTGGAATCAGCAAAAATGCACCAAAACTCTTACTAACCAGTTACTTGCTTTAGACCCCCCTATTTGACAACATATTAAAATAGCGTTTATTACTGTCTTGTCTGGATTCAGTATTTTCTTGATAGTGAAGAAACATAATTAAAAAATAGAATCAAAAGCAGAGCCACAGGAACTGGCCATTTGTGATTGTATTTGCATATCCCCCATTCACACTTTAACGTCTCCTTTTTTTTTGTGTAACTCTGCAACTAAATTGTCTTACCTGAGCACTTCAGGTAGAAATAAATACCTAGTATCTGCGCAATATCTGCAAGGTTATACACTGTGCTGTGTTCTGCTCCTTAAAGGCTGTAGTGACGGTGAAAATTCAAGTAAAACCAGGGAGGCAGGTTAGGAGCCAGGAGCTACGCGTTCTCCCTTATTTTCTCACGTTGAATGATGCCAACTTCTTATTTTAATCTCCAGGAAGGAGCACTCAAGCTTTACTGTGTTACGACTTGGTGGTTTTAATGCCTGCACCAATCTTACAGAGAATAAAACCACTTACCACTAGTAAATATGAATTAATAAACCTTCCTGAGCAACACGTTAATTCCGTAAGTGTGAGCTGTAATGACTGGGGTTCAACAGAGCTCACTTCAATTAACTTTTTAAACAAGGCATTTCCCACTCATTGCGCTTAAGAATTTGAAATACAGCGGTGTCTGTCTTCGCATATTTAATTATCCGTTAGGAGAAAATAAGGGATTTACTAGGAGGATTTTGTGAAGTCCAGCAAAAGACTAGATACAGTAAAAGCATCTGAAGGCCATGGTGAGGCAAAGTGGAGCATCCAGATGTCTTTATAGCAAAAATGCTCTACTACTTTTCTAATTTCTCTTCTTTTCCTTTTCCTCATTTTAGAGCCAGAATTTTACAGTGCTGCTTTTTTTTTTTTTTTGATGGCTTCATCCTGAAATGTCTTTATCTGAACTTTTCAGTGCCTGATTTGAAGCTGAGATGTCATCTGGTTAGTGCAAGAAATAGGGCATTTCCAGATTCACTCCTCTGTTCCCCGAGGGCTCCCTCGCCGGCCTCTAATAAATTACTCAATTCTTCATCCTCGTTTTCTCATGTGTAAATAAGGATTAAAGTTGAGCAGTTTTGAGGGTCAGGCTATAAAGAGATAATCAAGAGCTGGGAAAACTTCAGAGAACTGATAATTGTTTTTAACCTTCCTTCTCAGGGAAAATAATTTTGGGGCAGTGTTTTTGAAGTCTGTCACCGTGGCTCATCCCTTAGAGTAATGGTGAAGGGTCTGGTTCTGTAGGGGCTTCCACACTGCCTGCAAGGCAGAGACTGGGAATTGATACATCTTTCTGTCTTATGTCATTGCAATTATTGCCCTGACTCTTAATTGATATTTTGTACTTAGAATAAAATTGATCCTATTCTTTTGCCAGCTGCAAAGTTTCAGGAAGGACTAGGTTTTTTACAAACTTGGTTCAACACCAGTGAAGGCTTTTCGTAACCTTAGCGAAGCTCTAATTGATTTTCTTTTTTCTGTACAACAGACGAGGTAAAAAACACTAATTCCTTTGATTTGGGTGTAAATGAAAACTAAAAGTGCTGAATGTGCTTCATGAATATTTGTGCAGGTATCTGCTAGCAGCATAAAAAATTCAGAAATTCCGATAATTTCAGAAGTCTTACTGCATGCTGGTCTATTCAAACTTTTGTGCTGGAAGTCGTTCTTGAGCAGTATTTTTTAAATTTTGGTGGCTATTTGCAGCATCCAGATACCTAAAGACAAGTATTCATCAGTGAAATAGCTGCTTTGCAAAATCCAAATTGCTTTAAAATTAATTGTTCAATCAGTTTTAATACTGGTGAGCGGTTAGCATATTTCTGGCGATTGTAATCAATATATAAAGTAAGATGAAATAAAATCAATTTTATTTTAAAGAGAACTATTTAATGTTGAAATTTTAATGAGGTCATTTCTGTGATGTAGTGTTTATTAATGTGCAAGTACTTATCCTTCAGATATACAGTTAATTCAGTAAAGCTTTTAAATACGTGCTTAGAAGTGCCAAATCAAACATACACTTAAGTAATTAACAAAGTAAGTACTCCATTTTTAATTCCGTTCTAAGGAATTAAATATAAGAAACTCATTATTAGAAGTTATCTGGTTTGGGTTAAATGAAATGCGAAGGCAATATTAGAGCATTATAAAAATTCTGCAGTTAATGTATGGGCACCTTACAACCAAAAAAGAGATTTGGATGAACTAGATGGAGTTAACACAGAAGTCAGATTTGCAGGTAATTGCAATGGATGGACATCTCCGGAGCTGTATTTTCAACTGTGCCCTGGATCCATTCAGGCTGGTTGCAAGAGAAGTGCTGGCTGTGGTCCAGATTTCATGAAGTGGTGGCCATAAGTTGTAAGAGGAGGAGAGGACCACTTTTGCCTGGTGACATCCCACTGCTGCCTCCTCTTGCAGCCTGGATAGGCAGGGAACATAAAAGTGAGTATGCAAAAAGTATTAAAAGTGAGCAAATTGCTGGCCAGTCTCAGTAGGAGTGGTTTTAATATCTGGGCTTGAATTTTCCTTACCAGCGAGTGTCTTTGCAAACCAGAGGAAATCATCTCTCTTTTGTATAGGAGATCTTTTCTAGCTTTAGTGTTATCCATTGTGATCTCCGTAGTTTAAAAGTAGGTTGCTATTTCTTCGGTTCTGGCTGTTTCAATATATTAGGTCTAATGTAACCTTGGTATAAGGGCAGCAATGTGAAATGAACCTATGTTAGCAATGAATTTAGCCCATTTTTATTAGAAATGAATAGCACTGAGGTTGTCCTCAGGGTCTCAGGCAACTGCTACAGTGATCAGTTTGGTTGTTCTAATATAATAAGCAGATATTGACTTTAGTTGAGGTGAACACCAAGATTTAGTGTCTTGAAAGCTAAAGTATTGACTGAGGGAAAACCAGAGTCAATATTTACCTTGAGGGACAATAAATCTTGATGTTCACTGAAATATGAAGTCACTATGATTTTCAGAAGTGTTGAACCTCATTCTAGTTTACTTTGCAGGTGCTCATCAGGAAAGCTACCTGAAGTATAGCTATGAATTTCTTTTAATGAATCACATCATTTGAGCGAATGCAATTGTTTCTGTACGTCCTTTGCAAGGTCGGTATTATTCCTGACCTACATTTAAATAAATTAGTTACAGAACATTATAAATTGCACCAAAGCTCTCTGGTGGTTAGATATTTGGACTTTTCATTAAAATGCAAGTATTAGCTATTAACAGAGAAAATAATTAGATTGATGTTTGTATATCTTGTTGAGGTAGCTGTCAACATCGAGATACTTAGCAAGGACTCAGCATTTTCATTGGAGTGAATGGGAACTGGCTTCCTTTAGCAGGGCAAGCCTATAGCAGTTTGTCTCTTAAAAAGTAGCTTTTGTCCTCTTCCCTTTAATTTATTTAGAACTGTCCCCATCAACTTGATTTTAGAATTCAGATGTTAATGTATCCCAGGTTAGTTGTGGCTGCAAAGAGTGGTACTATGAAAGTCAGCGGCAAAACTCCCATTGACTTCAGTCAGGCATGTTTCACCCCTTGGTTCGTTGAGTCCAAGTCCCAGCATATGAATATGAATGAAAATTGAGGAAAGCAGTTAATTTCCTAAAATACTAGAAGTATTTTGATTGTGGTTATTTCTTGGAAAGATTAAAGGCGAGGGTCTAAGGGATGGAGCCAGGCTGGTCCCCTGGGCACTGAGCTCTGCAGCTCCACACAGGTCAGGTGTCTGTGGCTTCCAGCATCTTTCTTCCCCTTGAGCAGTGCAGAACGATGGGCCCTTGTGCCCATTGCATGGACTTCATTTAGTTTCTGTCCTTCAGGAGATGAACAGCTCCACACATGTGTTGGGTGGCTCATCTGAAGGTTTTTGTAAATACGCTGGGTTTGCATAAGTTTAGGGAAGGGTGAGCATTAAGCAGATTATTTTCAAAGGAACTGTTGTCTTTGTGCTTGGGAAGATAAGTGGCAGAGCTGGGCAAGGGACTTCTGTATCTGCAGCAGAGGTAGCAGATGGCAAATGTGATGTGGGCCGGGATGCTGAGTCTGTGTCTAATTTGAAGCTTGGCTGCACTCTGTGTTGCAGCCAGGGATCCATGGGAGCACATCCCAACCCTCTCCAGGCTCAGGCACTTTGAGTCCCTGGGTTGGGTGAGGAGTGAGGACACCACATCCAACCCCAGCCTCTGCTCAGGGTCAGGGCAGGATGCTCCCATGGAACTAGGAGGTGAAAAGTGATCCCAGGTTCCCTTGGTTGGTGGGACCCAGAGAACAGCAAGGCTTAGCCAAAATCCTTTGAAAATGCAAAATCAAGAACATCATCTGTTTGACCTCCTTAAGTACCGCAGCTGTTAGCAAAAGATAGGAATGAAAGGCTTTAAGGTTTGTTGTTTTTTCTTTCAAATACAAAAAAAAGAGGAATTGGAAGTGATTGAAAACAAATGATGGCAAGACAGAAGAGAGAAATGGGAGGAAAACATTGCCCGGTGGAGGAAAGGAACACATGCCACATCACTGTGGTTTTTAAATGCAATGATAGAGTCACAAATTATATTCAAAGCTTCCGAAATGCATAGAGTTTCACCTGTGGAAATCTTACATCTCTTTGAGACTCCGTTTAAAAGCATAACGGAGTCTACCAATACACGTTGTAACTTGCTCTGAAGAAATCTGTCCCTTCCAAAGATGCATGCTGTAAATAACACCTTCTTGGTGTCTTGGAGGTACTACTGGAGGTGGCATTGCTTGGTGCTGGTGCCAGGCAGAGGAGAGAGGTTGTTTGTAGATGGTACGTGCGGTGGTGTCAGCACAATAATTTAGGAAAACAATTATATTTCAGTTTTTTGGTGGTGAATGTAACCTGGGAATCCTGACCGAATTGGAAGTATCGAACGGGTCGGCAGCAGACCGCCTGGGTGGTAAGGTACTGCAGGGACCGAGTGGCCGGTGCTGTGTGCCCTCCCTCCTCTGGCGCAGAGCGGGATGTCCGTCTGTCTGTTGGAGGAGGAGAGCTGATGGGACCTCACATGTAATTGTACCGGCTTGACACGATTAGACAGCAGAATACAAATGCTCCATTAACGGCTTTATTATTGCGATCCTGCTTGCTCTTGAAAGAGCGCATTTGAAGTATTACTTCACATCGCGTGTATTTGTGTCACTGCATATGGGATCTCTGTTTTGTCCTC
Source organism: Cariama cristata (assembly GCF_000690535.1). Classification (NCBI taxonomy): domain Eukaryota; kingdom Metazoa; phylum Chordata; class Aves; order Cariamiformes; family Cariamidae; genus Cariama; species Cariama cristata. The sequence goes on along the minus strand of NW_009620666.1, from coordinate 26,462 downwards.
ACACGTTTCCTCGGGTAGGTTTTAGTTCAGGTGGCATCCCATCCCTGCCCAAACCCTGCTGGTTTTCTTACACAGAAATCACATCAGGTAAACGCCGCAGGAGGTTTTGACCACCAAAACGCAGTTGTGATAAATTGCTGGTGTTAGGGCTCTAATTCTATCTGCAGGTGGGCTTTGCTGGTTCAGAGAGCTCTGAGGTTTAACAGATTTTAACGCAGAGCAATGAGAGGTCACTGAGACATCGAGCCGGGATTTCCAAGCTCTTGGTCTTGTCCAAGCGAGGAGCAGATACTGCTTGCCGCAGGCAGCGGGATGAATGCTGAAAGGCTGGCAGTGCTGGCATCATGACCTCTGGGATTCACAGCCATATCCTCTAACCCTGAGGAAGGGTTATTAATTAGAGCAAGGAAAAGAATCTTAAATCCCTAAAGCCACTCTTTGTGCTGCGCCTGCCCCAGCTGCCCCGCCGTGCTTGTGGAGGGGCGCAGGCAGCACCCGCACCGTCACCTCCTGGCCTCTCCCTACCTCGTCTTTCTCCAAAAGTCTAAAAAAGCAGGAACAGGCACCCTCCCGGCTCTTAATAAACTTACTTATTAAGAAGTTTTACCTCCCCTAACGCTGCCCAGTGAGATGTGTCCTCCCCGCGCTGCAGATTCCCTGCCTGCCAGCAGCCAGTTCTTGTACAGTTTGGTGCTTGGCTCTCTCTTGGTTTTGCCTCTCCTCTGCAATGAAGGAAACTCTGATCGCACCTTAAGCACACATTTCCCACTTCAACTAATCGTTTCATGCAGACGGCAGTATGTTTTGTCAGACAACATAGGCAGAGCGTAGTTTTTTCCTTCTCCCTCCCCGTGAAGCGGAGAAACTAATAAATACTCCCCGTCTCTACATCCATCTCCTGGCTGTCTTTGGGGAACGTGAAGGCTCCGCAGTGCCTAAAGAGGGATTGTTGTTCTCCCCAACGTGCGCAGGGAAATGGCTGCAGGAGTCAGTAAGTCTCTCAAGGTGACAGTGGCCGGGGCAGGACGGTGGCTTCGTGCCGGGCTGGGTGTGCTGCCGCGTCCCCCCACCCCTGCGGGCTCCCCGCTTGCTGCCGTTGAGCGCGGGTCCCGCTCAGCGGGTACTTTCTCCCTTTGCTCCAGCTAATGTTAATAAGCATGGCTGCACAGCTAATTAGTGGCACTTGTGGTGCTGCTTGCTCAGTTTAGGAAACTTGGCCTCTATATGCACTTGATGCAATATATAGATACCTGTATATCATATAGTTAGGCCAAATATCACCGCCTGGGTGTGCAGAAATCATTAGCCCATAGGGAATGATTGAGGTGCACTGTGATCTTTCCAAGATCTTCTTGCAGGGATGTGGAAACGTCGCCCGCCTCCTGTGCTCCCCACAGGGCTGCGGGGTGACCCCGCTCACTTGCGCAAGAAGGTGGTTGTACCGAACGTTATCGCTGTGTGTATTTCATCTCTGACGCAGTAGTCCTAATAAATTTTGCACGTTTTCTCATGTTATTTGTGCACAGACTGTGAGAAAGGATTCGTCCTTAATAATACGTAGGAAAAATGGTCCTAATTGTACTACTGCCTCCGTGCCCTTTCCCCTTCCTTTGCATGAAACGCGATGCTCTCATTAGTTCGTGCCGTGCTTGCCCCCACCAGTCCCAACTTCTGTTTCCTTCTTTCCTTTCTTTTCTCCTTCATATATTTTGCAATTTTCAGCTTCTCTTGCTCTTTCCTCTCTGCTAAACCTATGCACAACGCATAGACAAGACCCACAGTTAAAAGTAGTTTCTAACATTTTCTGTTCCTGAGGGGTTTTCTTTAGCAAGTCATCTTCTTTTCATTTGGTATGAAGGTAATTTTCTGCTGGGGCACCAGTTTTGTTTTCAGACTGGTATTTCGATCTCCTCCTCCCCCCCCC
>NW_009620666.1:0-24405 GCF_000690535.1 Cariama cristata | reverse complement strand
TTTGGAGGGGGGGAGCGGGGTGGTAATTGGGAGGAAGGGTATTGATGTACAGTTCTTTTAATAGTGAGAACTGAACGGCTCCACAGCAGCAAGGCCAAGGAGATTTTGGTGTGTGGAAGAAGAAATTTTAGGTGCGCTGTATTTTTCCGAGGCAGCGCGTTGTGCTTCATACAAAGCAACAGAGGACTCTGTATCACCAAATCAGCTTCTGCAGACAAACCTTATTCAAAATAAATAACTTTTATTCATTACTGTAATAGAACTGTTGATACATTCATTAGTTTAAACCTAAAAATCTGCTAAAAGACTGTATCTCAGTGTGCTGCTTCTAACAACCTGAATATCCAGCACCTTTTGAAAACGTTTATCAAGCTTTTGGCTGTATTTTTCTCTCCGCATAGATACCATAGTTCAGGTGAATACCCAGTCGTATTTGATTAGGAGATGTATTAGAGATAAGTCACTTGCATGGAAAAAAGCATTTACAGTTTTTGTGTATGAGAATGAAATTTGTAGGACGCGTGAAATTTCATTCTTTTATGGTAAATGACTTACAAGGCTATGTTAGAAGCAAAGGTAAATGAGTGCTGATTTTAAGTTTGTACCTTCCGAAACACAAAAGGATGCGGTACGTACGGTCCTGGTGAATGACGTGTGATAGATTATAGCGAGAGAAGTCAGAGCAAATGAAATTGTAATGGAGTTCCTCTTCTGGCTGCAGGAAACAGCTGTTATTTATCCTGTTTCCTAAGATGCTACATGCATGCTACTGTTTATTACATACTTAAAAATCCCTTGACAAGTCAATAATGAATAAATGAACTTAAAGCTATTGCAACACCCTTAGCATAAGGAGTGTAGGGCAGGATATTTTTCAGCGTACTCTTTCCTGGGTTTGGCTGAGGAGTTTCTGCAGAGATGCTAACCTGGATAGCTCAAATGAATAGTTTTGATTCTTTCTCCTGGCAGGTGCACGAGGCGGTCCCATGCTACAGCGAGTGCAATCAGTATTCTTGGGTAGTAGAACCGTGGTCTCCGTGCAAAATCAACAGCGAACAAAATTCCCTCCACTGTGGAGAAGGAATACAAACGAGGAAAGTCAGGTGCGTGAAGACAAAAGCACAGGTACTCCAGATTAAAAAGAGCTGATACGTACTGGCATAAAGCTGCAGTATCTGGCCATCTGACAGTGAGTACATTGCTGAGTCCAGTGTATTTCAAATGAAAAGAAACATGCGTTTGTGTGCAGTGGTTTACAGGAAAAGCATCTCAGAGATGCAGCCTTGTGTTAATGATCAAGACATCTTTCAGGAAGAAGGCATGATGTTTAAATTAGAATTCTTCAACCTAAATGCCATATATACATAAAGTCCCCTGAGGTGCAAAGCCTCCATATTCTGATTTGCTAACATTTTCCCCAAGTAATGGCGCTGCATGCACCAGAGTGGCATTCATTATTAGTGAATATTCATTCCCCAGATGTGAGGAAATGCTGTTATTTCCAAATGTTGGGATGTTACTAGCAGGAGCACAAAGGTTTGTTCTTACTGGTTGTCATTTTCTGTTCGCTCATCTGTCAGCTGATCAAAGTTAAAATCCCTCTGTATGAAGTTTGAAATGTTTATTTAAAGTAGTTATTGAAATCTGTGAGTAACGAAAGCATGTTGTGCGTGTGGCTGGTTTTGATTGGCATTAACGTGATTAATTCTACTTTTTGAGCAGCCGTGCCGCATGTAGCTATTGTGTTACGTATAGTGTCCTATATGGGGTCAAGCAGACCTGTTGATATCCATCACTTCTGTAGTATGCTGATGATCGTCTAATGAAACTGTCTGTTTTCTGAGTAGGTGTGTGAGGACTGCCGAGGACCACGGAGGGGAGACTGTGCCCAACGCACTGTGTAATCAGGCTGAAATGCCGGCTCTAATGCAGAAGTGTAGCTTGTACTGTCCCAGTGAGTGTGCGGTGGTCAAGCAGACCTGTTGATATCCATCACTTCTGTAGTATGCTGATGATCGTCTAATGAAACTGTCTGTTTTCTGAGTAGGTGTGTGAGGACTGCCGAGGACCACGGAGGGGAGACTGTGCCCAACGCACTGTGTAATCAGGCTGAAATGCCGGCTCTAATGCAGAAGTGTAGCTTGTACTGTCCCAGTGAGTGTGCGGTGTCTGCCGGGGGACAGTGGAGCCAGTGTCCGCAGGTAGGCTCTCCTGCTTGTGTCTCTGTGGCAATGTTCCTCACGCATCAGTCTTCTCTGTCCTTCAGCCATTTCATGATATAGTTATTTTCTAACAAAATAAGTTATTTTCTGAGGGAAGTCAGGCTTAATGGATCCTGACAGCGTGGCTGAATCTGGAGATCCTTATATTCCTACAGAGGCCGAGCTATAGAAAGTTAGTTAGTAAAACACGTCGTTATTACTGTGACAGTTGATTCAACACACCCTTCCGCTTGGTCTATGGGAGAGGACCCACCCAAGTAGAGAGGGTGAAGGGACCAGTAATCTAGCTATATTAAGGGCTGTCTGTGTTAGGAAATATTTGCAGAGGACGGCTCTGTGAGTGATGCACGACTGCCGTAAGAACCTGCTGGTGAGCTGTGGTGGTGGCACTCCTCTGGACAGGTCTGACGCCTGAGGGAATGACAGCTCTCCCTTCCCAGCAGACACTATTTCTGTCCACTATCTCCTTCTCCTCAAAACCTTGAGGGAAGGTTTGAGGCAACAGCAACAGAAGGGCACGGCAGCAAGATGCCTGAACAATTTGTCATGTCACGAAATACTCGAAACTTTGTGAATTATGCAGGGATTCAAACCACTGCCAAGTGCTCTGTGTTTTACTGAGTGCGCAAGATGGAAAGAAGCTGCAAAGTCTCTCTGGCCTCAAAGCATGGAATTTCAGACCTATTGTTTCTCTTTGATCAGTGTTGAAATAGGTGCCAGGTTTAATCTCAGTGGGTTTTTTTTTAATAGACTTGCGTGATGTATTTGAGTGACAAACGTATATTCATTGCCCCTGTGTTAACAGGGCCATTATCAAAAGTCTGAGTGGTTATTGGACAGGCATTTATACTACTGCTGACACAGGTAATTTCCTTCCATAATATTTTGTGTAGCGTATCAATATACTCGGTAAGAACATGTCAAATAAAATCTTGTGTTTCATTTCCTGCACTCGCCTCCTCCTGAGCAGCATAGCTTTGATGAAGTGTAACACTCCTGCAACCGATACAGATACTTGGGTACCTTTCGAAGTCCCACTGTGGTTGGGCTGTTTCTTTGCCATCGACTTTTTTTTCAGAGGTAGATTTTTCTTCATTTTAGCATCCGGTAAAATAATGCAGAGATCCTCAAGGCCATTGGGTGTTTTTCAGGTGCCTTGGTGGCAATCAGTTGGTTACAAAGGACTGCTTGAAGCTTTAAGCACCCTAGTATCCTTAAGACCCTCTGAGCTTTTGCCTGAAGGCTCCTTTTTGACAATGGTGAAGCCTCTGTAGCCCACAGAAGCAGGAAAGGGATGCCCAGAGCTCGTGGGCTGCTCTCCATCAGGCAGCGTAGCTCTTGGCAGTCACAGGGCCGAGTACCACAGTCCCTGTGTCTCCTTGTACATGCTTTTGCCATGGTAGGTGTTAATTCATAAATGCGAGGGCATCTGTATGCCAATGCAATTAACTGAACAATATGTTTTCACAAGCTGTTCTGCAACGCTTTGTTGTGAAACTGGGATGACTGTGTGCTGATGGAGCATGTGTTTAAATAGTTCTGTCCACATATGAGGCAATAAACAGCTTGAAGTTTTATGAGCAGATAAAAGCCTCCCTTTGATGAGTTTACAGCAGAGCTGTCTCCCTTTTATAGCTACTCCAGCTATTTGTGTTTGGTTTTGAGAGAGAACTCTCCCAGGCTGCACATGCTTGACATCTCCAAGGCAAGCACTGGGCTGGCTGTAAGTGCAGAATAGCTGTACCGTGATGGTGGTGCATCTTCAGTATATGTGGGGGTACTGCTGTGATGAGGCAGGCATTGAGGGAAACGTGGTGGCCACAAGTGAGGCATTGCCAGCACCAGGGTAATTAATACAACCCTCCATCTCCTAAGTCATCACTAGGAAAGATGGGCACTGAGAATGGCCACGAGCTGGTCAACATGGTCAATGGAGTTACAAAGGCAGTCGAGCCTACGGAGGATCCTGTTTTGTCTGTAAGGGAATAGCTACGTGTGATCAGTTGAATAGCTCCATTGATTGCAAGCGAGAGCTTGGGTCTGGACCTTGCGTGGAGACCCTACATACGGACATCCAACTGTAGGAGTCTGCATCTGGAGCTGAATCTCATGTTAAGTCTTTTGGTCAGACTTCTTGTGCCTCCAGCCTTGCATCAAATGTCTTCCTATGGAGCCCTAAAAACACATCAGTGAGTTTGCATGTGTAGAACCTCTTGCTCATTAGGGCTGTCTGTTTAATTGTGTTTGAGCGAATTTTGCTCGATAGCAGGTATACTCATGCTTGGTTTCTGATTCATGCCAAACTGGAAATAAACACCTGTCTTCCATGGATGTTTAAAATGATTTTTTCATATTCACCAAAAATCCATTTTCTAAGTATGACTCCTTTCTCTTCCCCAAGTAATCTGAAAAATTTGAAGGAACACATCATATTGCATTGAAAAAGCAAAACCGTACATCCTGGCTACTCTTTTTCAAGCACATTTACATTTCATATCAAAATAGTTGGCACTCTTTTAGTCGTAGCACTCTTGTGAGGCAGCTGCCAAAGAGCATTCCAGGAAATCTTCCTGGGTCTCTGGTCATGTTTGGCTTTCTGGAGATAAAGAGGATTTATGAAACTTGACAAATTCTACTTTGTAAGAAATGAACAATCAAAATTTCAGCCTCATCTTTGCCCAAGTAGCAATTTGATTTGAGATATTACCTAAGATTTTGGTCAGGTGAGAATTATTTTCCAGTCGCTTTGGTGTTCTGCTCATATTTTATAGCGTTGATAATAAATTAATCCTGATAGCAGAATAACTAACTCTTATCAGCTGCATATAAAAAGGCCTTTTAGATTATCCACTGTACCTTTTGTCAATATGTCATTGTACTCTGGATACTTTCTAGGGTATTACTCGGTTTTATCTTGTAGCAATACTCTTCCCATGTGAATTTTCCACTTTCAGGATGGTAAATGATCTTGAATCATGTTGAAATCAATGAGTCATAAAGGTGGCGACTGCTTTGTCAATAGGAAGTATTTTCTTCAATACCACTTTCTGCTAAAACATTGTATTTGGTCTACATTTTTTGGCTGCATTTCCCTTTAGCTTTTAAATATTTGTGTTTCTAGGGTGGTCTTTTCTAATTTCAGATGCTCCCACAATTCTTTTATGTGTATTTTTCTGACTGAACTGCAATTTTTGCATCTTGATTATAGTGCTATTTAACACTACCACACAGAGCTAAATTTTAATATTTCCTCCCTCTAATGGCACTTTGCCATGACCCAGAAATGCAACTGGGTTGTCTGAAATGTAATACCTCAGGATTACTTTTGAGGTTTTTGTCTCTTTACTGGATTCAAAACTCATAATTACTGATTTAAAGCTTCCCTATTATTCTCACATTCTCTATTGTGAGAATTAAATTCAAAATGGTTTTCCCTCTGATTGAAGAGTATCTTTTGGCTCATAAAGTTTTCTTCTTTGTCGCTAAGTAACATCCACATAACTTAAATATCAAGGCTTTAAAGCCATTTAAAATAACAGTTTGAAGCTTGCTGGTGAGGAAGAAAAAAGTCATAAGCAAATTAGATTGACTTGCGTTTTGCTTCAGAGATTTCGTATTCGTTCCAGCTACAATAGCGTGTTCAGTCAGACATCATCACTTGATTGCTCAAAGACCCGGCTAAACAATCTGGAAACCGAAATCCTATCATCTCTGTTACATATTCAGTGATCAAATAACATGCACTTCCTGCGGAGTTTCGACTTTGTATTCATCTGACTTGGAAATGTAATTAATTGGCTTCAATTGAATTCATCAAAGCATTCTTAAAAAGAGTTAATATGCGAGTTGTGCTACAAGTCCCTGAAATAATTACCTCAAATTTATTTTGTTAGCTGTCTGTCGTGTGGATAGCTGTCGCAGCCCCCGTAGCTGATCGGAGTGGCCTTCTTGTTTGCCTCAGCTGTTGGCATTTCTAGCAGCTAATTCCAAGAGGTCTGAAATTAGTTAATTAGAGGAGGTTACATGTCTAGTAAGTGAGAACAGCTGTCTCTGTTTCAGCGAGCATTTTCCTCATGGATCAATAGCGACGTACAACACTCAGGACTTGTGACAATTGAGTTATTATTCTCCTGAATCTGCAGGCAGGGTGTAATATTGCAACAACCGATCGTATTAAAAATGGCACCAGGCAATACAGCCGGCTCTCAGCTTTTGCAGTGACTTTCATCATAGATGCGAGTCGGAGTCGTTACAGTTTGGAAGTGCCAACTGGAAGAGAAATTGTGGACTCTTGTAGATGCTGGGGCTCACTGCGTGCATTACCAAAGTCTTCATCACAACTAGTACCTTTATACGTAAGTTTGACAGAGGACCTGCAGTATGGAGGCTGGATTGAAGAATGAAGCTTGCATAGAGTTGTATTTCTAGCCCAAGAGATAATTTATTCAGGTCAAGCATGAGAATTATGGTGATCCAAGGCTTTTTGGAAGAGCATGCACTGTTCCTTGTGCATAGCTGTGAATTGATTATTTTTTTTTATGGCTTTATCAAAAATTGGTAACTGCTTTTTTTTTTCAGATCCATTGTTTTATTTTTATTCATCTTTATTAACAATCATTTTTTTAAAAGCAATGGTTATATATGGAGGCAAATAAGGTTTCAGAACCTAGATGCATCTCAAAAAGAAAATTTATGCAAATGTATTTTCATTTCAAAGGACTGCTCATGTTATTGTAAATGGCTTGTTAAATTGTTACAAAACATCCGCATCAGCATGAACAATATATCGGTTCATTGCACTGTTAAAAATAGTCAAATCCTGTTGCTGCCAATGCATTTACCTTAGTTTAAGGTTACATGTTTTCTTACCAATAGCCAGTTAAATATAATGTGGCCAGCTATTTATAGTGCAGTGTGCATTACACAAGCTGTTTGATAAATTAAAAAGCTTAAAGGGCTCTCTAATGGGTTACAACCTTTGTGCTGTACACTTATGATGCATATGAAAGCCTAGATCAATGGACAGCTTTTAAAATCCATCACAAAGAAGGTCTAGTAGTGTATATTAATGTGTGATATGTTAACAGCTGGAACTTAGCATTCATAACCTTGCAATTTTATTTTATTTAATATCCTTCTCTTCCAGAACAAATTATCTATGCTTTGTCTGTTCTGTTATTGTCTGGAGCAAAGGCTGGATACATCTATTGTGTACGCTTGTGTCCCTTGCTTTTTATGTTAGCTTAAAATAGTGACAGGTGGTCATGGTGGAGAAATGTGATTGGCTAAAAGAAGTACTAAAAATTGCAGTAGTTAATAATGCCAAGAATTCCTCCATAGAATCAAGATGATGGCTTTTATAATTTCTAAATGGTCCTTTGGGAAAAACTCTGATTCATTCCTACCTTAACTGTTTATGTACCTCTCATTGCTTCAGAATATTTTGTTTCTGTAGTGGTTTCTGTAATCTGGCTATAGATCCCTGGCTCTGGCTCAATTTTTTCACACTTTGTAGAAAAGGACAATAGAAAGGGTGAGATTTAGTATAATAAAGTAAGCTGGGACAGTATAGTTATACACATAAAGAAACTTACTCAGTCTGTGTATGACGTCAGTTAGGTCCCCATTATTATTTCCATCCAGAAATTAATTTCATTCCTATCACTAATGCCAAAGGAAGCACATGCCTGAATTACACACCCTGTTGCTTACCGTCACCAAGAAGGAATCTAGACTTAAATCCAACAAACATAGTCTGTAAAACTTACCTGCCAAACTGAATTGACACCTAACCTTGAAGGTACATGGAGTTCTGCAGGCCTCTGACCTTCTACCTCCGTGCATCACAGCTACTTCCATTTCTTAGGATTTGTTTCCTCTCTTATATTTATGGCCAATCGGCACCCATATTCATCGTCCTTCTTTGATCCATAAATCTTTAATCTATTTCTAGTCTGGGTGGTGTCGGAAGTGGGTTTCAGTTGTCCAGAACACAGGCAGAAAATGGACAAAGGTTTTCCACTTGCTAAGCAGGCACTAAGCTCGGATGGTCCCCAGGCTGCAGCAAGAATTACTTGTCCTTCCTGGTAGCACCAGCCCTCTGGAAGAGCAGAGCCTCAGTTTCCTGGAAAGATCAGGTGAATGTGCCAAGTCTCCGGTGTTGCTGTTATTGCAGTCGCTGGAGATATCCCTGGAGCCGAGACCCAAGCAAGAGGCTAAATTTCACCGCACCTTCTTTTTCTCTTTCCTCTACATGAGGTCTGTGCAAGAGTTGCTCAATCTGGACCCCAGCACGGATCAGTGAGCTCTGTGCACGTGGAGAGCTTCAGCACCTGCACGGGGTTCTGCGTTGTGCTCAGTTCAACCATCACCTGCCTTTGACACTGCCTAAATCTAAGAAATCATTGCAGTCTAACTCTTATCACCTTAACTTTCAGTTTCTGTGTAAGGAGATTTGCCCTTACGCCCAATTCTACCCCATTGTTACATATCAAATTCTCCAACTACGGAAACTAGTTATGGCATTTATAACCACAGGCATAAAAATAAGTAGCATGACCATAAAGAGATGATCTCCAAAATACAATTCAAAGTTAAACTCCCACTGCTGAACGCTTCCGTTGTACGTGCCTGTCTTTCTCTTAACAGGGTTGTTGACTGCCCATTTTCCTCTTTCCTTGTGCTTCCACCGTAGAAAAAGGCGTTGGCTAATGCTGAACACAAACCAGTTGTGATTACCTTACAGGAGGTAACGGCTGACTTAATGTAAAAATAATTTAAAAAAAGCTTAATCTATGATCAGTGAAAGTAGTAGTTATTAGCAGAACAGTAGGAAGTAAAATAATGTCTTTGAAAGTATAACATCCACTCTGTGGGAAGAGAAGAGTTGTAAATGAAGATACTCAGTAAAGGATTGCTGAATCACAGTGGGTTTTATTTATTTAACCCCCCCCTCAAATTGTAGATTTATATAGGCTTATGGTAAGAAACTTGGATTCCTAGTGGGGTTGAGCAGATCCACTCTTGACCCATGTATCTGAATGGCACCTTCATTATTTTGTACGGAAGAGTATTTGAACAGTCAAGTTGTTTTTGTCATTTTCTTCATTTGTGAGAATATTCAGAATCAACCCTTCCTGTAATCTTGCCCAAATCTTAATTAATTCTGTGATAATTTTTACTTTAATTACTCAAGCAATATTTTTTTCTTTTGCTGCCTTTTCTATAATATTACTAACTGCTGTTTCTGTCCTACCTCCTAAAAATGTAATTTGCCACTGATGGTGATTGGTTTTTCTCTCAGTATTTTTTAAGATCCAGATTCAAGACTAGATACAAACGGTTGACAGTAACGGCAGTGGCATTGGTGACATAATATCTTCCTCCTGCTATGCAGCTTACACACTTTTCATTATTGCTTGTTAGTACTCTCAGCATCTCCCCACTGGAAACAGTCCCTCTTCTTTAACTTTCACCGTTCCCGTCCCCTAATGACTGAGTCTGCCAAGCCATTCCTCAACCTTTGCCACCTTGTAAATATTTCTTTTTTCCAACCTTGGGTTTTGGAGGGTCCTGCAGGAGTTGTGCACCCAAGCCCATTGAGATTCCAGGGTAGCTGGATACTCAGCTCCCTCTTGCTCCTTTGAAAATCCCAGCTTTCATCTTTTTCTTTGCAAGTCATTCCCTCCTGCCGCTTGTTCGGTTCCATATATATTTGGCTCAATTTTTTACATAGTTAACTTGAAAGAGTAAGGCCAGAAAATCAATTATAAAACTAAATTGACTTCTCAATTGACGTAAAGAGAAATTCAACAAATAATATTACAGGATATTAGTTACAGTTTGCCGACTTTGAATTTTTGCATGTTTCCCGTGTACTCAGCTTGATTAAATGAACACTTTTCCTACAGAGATTCTTTATTATTCAAAACTGGTAAAAGTGGGGAGCTTATCGCATCAGCTCTGGCTTCTGAACAACATGGCTCATCAGCACAGTGAGAACGCTGGCTTCAGAGCTGCGGTAAACCGGTCGTTTGTTGGGATCCTGGCAAACACCAGGTAGACTTTGACCTGTTAGACTGGTCTGCTACCCACCGGGAGGGCATCTGAGAGGGAAAATGGTCCTGCTAGCCAGGAAATCTGGGTGGCTGTGTGACAGCGTGTGCAGCGCTGAGCTGCGTCAATGCCCTGTAATCGAGCACAACGGGGTGCGTGCTGGATGGGGGCAAAAAGACTATTTTGTTAACAGGAGTTACTTACCTACAAATGATGCATGTTTTCTGTCTGCAGGTTCTTATTTTGAAGGGAGCAAAAGCAGGTATTTCTGAGATGGCACAGGCTTAACTTCTGTCACAGCATTCATTGATCGTTTTTTTTTTTCCCCCTTTGGTAACATAATGCGGAGAGACATTAATTAGGAGGTAGCTAATGAGATACCTTCTTTGTTTTTTTTTTTAAATTTGTTTTGGTTTATTGGCAAATCATTTAAGTTATTAGTGTTAGTTGTGAGGATGAACAATCAGATGAGTTGTGGAAAAAGCAGTCAACTATTGGTAAACACTTTTAGATGACCATGGATGTTCAAATAAGATTGCCATTTAAAATTATTTGACAGGTTGTGTGTCAGCAATAAGAACTTAACAGAATTTCCTTCACATAGTGTAAGCATAAGAAAAATAAGCCCTGACAATGTATTTTGAGATCGGACCAGACTTTTTTTCCTATTTGTCTTGATGCTTATTCTGTTTAGTTACGCTATCATGTGTGCAACTAATTTAGTTTACAGCAGTCTGAGGTCTAGATTTATGCTGCAATGCCATTACATTTCTCTTTAATATGCACAATACAGGAATTATCCATACTTTCACCCGCGCAGGGTTCAGTGTTTGCAGGTAGTTTGTTGCATGATAATAAGCCTCTGCTTTAAAGTGTTAGTTATTTTCTGTAATTAAAGTACTCGATGGAAAAATCATGTTTTATATTCCCAAGCATTTATGGAAATGTATTTCTACATGCATTGTTTTTTTGGTTTTCTTTGCTGTTCCTGAGCAATCTTTAGTCCTAATGAGAAACTGTTAGGAATTAAATAGGTCACCTTGTTCAGTAAATGACCGTGAATACCTTTAATAGGGATTTATTTCCATTAGGTTTACCTCAGCCCCTTCCATGCACCCATTCCCACTGTACTGGATTGCGGGAAAATCTGCTGAGTTTCAGCAGGTCGGAGCCCCTGCCCTTGGGGCTGCTTTTCTGTCCCAGCCTTGCAGCCGAAATGGCTATTACATGTTCCTGTCATCACCCTGCCTTCAGAATAAGCTTATTTAGACTTTTTTTGGTGACTTCATTTAATGAGACAAAGCGGAAATCCTTAGTGCTTTTCACTTTAGCCTTGCCCCATGTCACAGGCGTTTAATCTTTGGCACCGCGACTCCTTCCTCCTGAAATAGTTCCCCTTGGCATGAAACATGGATGCGACAGCAGGGGTTGGGGCACCGGCAGCAGCACCACATTCCCCATCTCCCAACCATTTTTGCTTATGCTATAACCCCGAATTAAGTTAAACCAAGGGAAAATCTTAAGAAATGCGTAGGCAGAGCCCGGTGACGCCTCCATGTGACATCTAAAAAGAAGAGCTCTCTTGCGCTGCGGTGGAGGGGTAAGCAGGAGGCGGCGTGAGGGGATTTGTGGGGATGAGCAGATGCTTTCCTCTACGTAAAGGGGATGTTTCTTGCAAGACTGAAAGCATTTGGTCACTATTGCTAAGTCTGCAGCGAAATGGAAAGGAAAACAGTCCCATGCCACAGTGCTAAGAGAGTGAAGATAGAGGGCTGCTAAAACCAAGCAATTTTCTTGCCTGTGATGTACAAATGCAAATGAAAACTGGCCTCATTTGGTTCATAGTCACGTGAAAATGTAAACAAGCAAATCCTAGTTTATAGGTAGTTGGACGTCAGTATTTGTATCATATACTTTGAAAAGTGACCCCATCTTGTTGTCAGCATTGTAACTGATACGCAATTACAAATGTCCTTCCTAGAAATGAAAGCTTTGCTGTAACATCAGTTATTACTTAAAAATGCATTAATTGTGCCTGAAATCCGGTCCCGTTCTTCAGTACTGTGGCATATTACTAGAAGTCTTGGAAAGTGGTGGAAAGTAGAGCACAGCAAAATGGCACGGTCTTTATCCAGTTGTCCCCAAGGATCCCTACAGAAAGTTATGGAAATAAATAGTAGTGCCTAAAAATAGGAGTGCCTAAAATAGCCAAATCAAGGTGGACAAAAGATGATTTTTAGTAATGTTGGATTCTCGCCTTTCAACCACGTTTCTTTTCCCTCATATGCTTTTAAGTATCTTTAGAACAGAAGCGTGATTATATCGTAGCTCAATAAGGCCGTGGATGTGCATGTAACAACCCCAGGCGGTCGGTGTCTGTATGATTTACTAGGGTCTCTTGTACTGTCCATCACTTTTGTATATAGGTGTGTGATCCGAATATTATGCAAACCCGAACTCGACAAGTGCTAAGGTCTTCTGTCAATACAAAGCCCTGCCCTGAAGATTCACAAATGAAGCCATGTATTCTTAACCAAAATTGCTTCCAATATCAGTACAATCTAACAGGTAGGTTTAACTTTCCAATATACTCTTAGCAGGAAGTGGCACCAATTACTACATATATTAAATTGATGTTCTACTTTTCCAAATATCTTTGCATAAAAGATTCAGCTCCTTAAAGGCTTTCTCCAGTTGTATTTTCAGTTATGTTTGCTTGTGGTGTTGGTTAAAGCCTTGACATTAGAAGAGTAAACATCACTGATTTCACTAAAGGTAATTACATGCCTACTTTTTTTTTTTGTCCACAGGTTCGTGGATTAATGCACAATTTTTACTTTAAGTTGTTATTGCAGGTGCACTGGAAATAAAACAGGTTAAATGGGATCTCTTCTTTTTGGTCAGTTATCAAGAGAATTAATTACAAAATTCCAGTTAAGAGAGTATCATCTTTGTGATTCCAATGAAGCTAATAATACCAACAAAAGTCTGTTTTGAAGGCAAATATAGGTTATATGGATGGGCTTAGGGTATTCAGAGCAAAGTGCATTATTTAGGACCTTAGAAGCAATTAGATCTGTTGCAAACAAACTAACAAAAAAACAAAAGAGAAAAAAAGGAAAAATTCCTTTTGTTTTGACCAGCTCGGATAAATGAGAAAGGCAGAGAGAAGAGAGATCTAAGAGGAGTTTGGGGGCTGGTGGGAAGGGAGAACAAAGCAGGATACAATATCCGAATATAAACTCAGCCTGCTTGAGAGGAAAGCCTTAGAAACACACAGGCAGCAGGATGATGCCTTTTTTATCATCACATTTCAGAAATGCAGAACATTTACATGTTCATGTTTGTCAGAGGGAGACATAAAGTATTAGGTTTTCTTCTCATATGCTTTCTATTTGTTGGTGGTGTATGGAAATTTTAGTAGTTTATGTTATGCTTCTTGTTTATTTTAAATGGTGTTTCAAGGCTTATTTCAGTTTAATTGTATTCTGACCGTCATAATTTTAGACAAGTAATGAAATATGAATTTTCTTCTACTAGAAATACTGTTTTTATTTCACGAGTATTAGAGCTTAGTTTTAAATAATGGAAAGCTTTGCCCTGAGACAAGAAATAGGTTAAACCAGAGTTATCATTCAGAAACTTCCCCAGCTACTTTATTAAAGTGAAATTTTACTTCAGACAATACAGTCTGGTGAATGTGCCACCTGGGTTGAACTGATACACTTTATCAGTGTTTAACAGTTTTCTGTGCACTCTGATGTACCAGTTTCGTCAAACGGATATCTGAGTGCCAAGCGAGTGATTTCTCCTCCGAGACTTGCTCGGTTTTAAGAGCAACTTTCTTTTGTGTGGGTTATTCTTGGGTTTGGGATACCCTGACGCGGGGAAGCACCGCATTAGGCGAAGGCGACCTATGTGTTGAGTAAAAAGGTGTGAAAACAGAATGACGGCCGTGACCTGCAGCACTGCATCCTTTGCTTTGTGTCCGCAGGCTGGAGCGGGTGCCAGCTGGGTGCCAATGCCACCGGCGGGCACGGAGAGAGGCGACGTCTCCTGAGCTGCCAGCGCAGCGACGGGGCCACCGTCGGCACGCATCTCTGCCAGCGGGTGAGCATGGCACACGCGTGTGCACCGGGCAGGGAAACAACCACAACCGGGGGTTCATTTTGTTTCCAGAAAGCCGGTGCCTTCTGATCCATACCAAGACGTCATCCATAAATGGTGGAGAGGTTGTGTGCGGTGCAGCGGTTGGGTGCTTTGGGGAACAAAAGTGTCCCCGAGGTGTTAGTGGGTGGTATCACTCCTTGACTCAAAGGTGTGGGGCATGGCTACCAAGCCTGCACCATCCCAGTGGCTCCAGCAAAGCTGGTGACCAGGGAGATTGTGCCCTGAGAATAAAACCCAAACACTGAGGGACTCTTAGATGTGAAATGCTTCAACCCTGAAACCGCTTTCACCAATTGCACCCTTGGGAAAACTCGCTGTAAGCGGCGATGCTGATGTCCCACTGGAATTGCTGCCAATTTTTGGTTTCCTGACTTGGTGCCCAACCGCGGCAGGAGGTGGCCGGGGCACCTGGAGAGGCTGACGCCTGTGTTTCCTTGTCATCTCACAGCTTCACCTGGAGATGCCCGTGCAGACGAGCAGTCCGTGCGTGGTGGAGTGCGCGGTGGACTGCCGGCTCTCGGCATGGTCAGCCTGGTCGCAGTGCTCCCACACGTGTGGCACCGGCGGTGAGTCCCCACCTGCCCCTTTCCCCCCTCCCCACACCTCAGCAATGCAGCACAGATTGGACCCCCAGCCCCAGGTGGACTGACGCAGCCCCCGAGCAGGGGTACAGAGCTCAGGGATCTCCCCCAGCCCCACCGAGCCCTTCAGAGGGGATTCTGGGCACTCTTGAAGTCCTGAGGTGTTGGGTTTTTTCAACAAAGCAGGCCATTTTCGAAGTACTCTAACTTAGGAAACAAGTGGACAGGTGCCTGGGAGATTATTTTATTAATTAATTCAAACCCTCAGAATTCAGTCATAGGAAACATTAACCCTTGCGACAGGGTGAGTTTATAGAGCTAGCAAAGCACTGGGGAGAGTTACAGGATTCTTAAGAAACAGATAAATAAGTAACTACAAATCCTCTGGTGAAGTTACTTTTAGTAACGTAATTACATCCCATTGAAGGAAAAACACTAAGACTATTTTTTCTCATTTAGTATATGCCTCTGTCTCCGTCTTGTATCCACAGGTCCCTTAATACTTGTATGACTCCAGTAGCTTCAGCAAGGTTTTCTATAGCCAGTAGTGCTCACCAGCATACAAAAAGTGAAAGAATTAGGAACTTTTTAAGCTTTATATGATTTTAAAAGCCCTTTGAGTATTGACATTAGGCAATACATTGAAGGTTTTATTCAAAATAAGCTTGTGACATTATTTCCCAGACTTCTGATGTGCATTAGATGTACAGCTAATGGTCTTTAAGATTCAAGAGCCATAATGTATATTTGAATCAAATTCACTTAAAGTCAAAAAGAAAAAAGCTCTTGACTTCCATAAAGTGATTCCTTCAGATGGATTTCAGAGATCAAAGCATGTTACAAAAAAAGCTTAATATTTGGATTAGCGGTGTTCTTTCTTTGCTGAGCTTTTAGCCCTTTTGTAAAGTAGTGCTTTCTTAACAGACATGAATAATTCATGGACAGTGTTTTAACAACAACACACTAGGAATACTATTAATTCCAAATTTTATTTTTTCTTCAAAATCCATTTTGGAGTGTTAATGCTCATGTTGCTGAATGGACTTAAATTATTTTTTTGAGTGTTCAATCACTTACTAAAATAAACAGAGCTACGTGTCCAAAAGCAGGTTGTAACTTCTTTACGGCTTTTAGCATGCTAAAGGAGCAGCTCACTCTATATAATACCTGCAAGTTTTTTCGTCCTGAGCTCTTACATTGCGTAGTTTGCAAAGGGATGTATGCGAGTAAAGATACATCTTGTATTCTGCCCCTGATCCTGAAATGCTTGTGCAAATCCTACGGACTTGTTAAAGAGCTGATGGTTGCCAATGCATGCAAGGAGCAGTTACTTCATGTCCTAAATCAGAGCTGGTCTTCTGCAGAGGATAACTGGAAACTTCTGTGCCCTGCCGAAGCAGACCTTCCAATGAGTGTCCTGGCTGTAGATGCCAAACCTCATTAAGGCTATTTGAACCACACAGTCAAGCCCAAGCTCAGTTCAGTCTATGGGTCATCTTCTGGTCCTCAAAGATCATAACACCGTTACACTGCTAGCTAGAGAGCTGACTCGTACAGTTCAGACCATAGACGTATACAATTTAGAAGCCGGAGATACTGTTTTGTGAACCTACAGCAGCTAAGCAGCTGGGAAAACTGTCTTAGAAATTGTATCATAAAGAAGCCAAGTTTTGCTCAGTCCTTCTCTGTCATTTGAATAGCTTTGCAGGGACCCAAGAGTCTTCTGAATCTCATCCCAACGCGGGAGCCTCAATGAAACGAAAGTACTTTGCATCCAAATTATTCCAAGCACATGGTTTATTTTACTGCAGCCCCAGTCCTAATCTGAGTTTTGCTGCAGCAACCATCAAGTGTGGAGCTACACTGACATCAAACATCCGTGATGGAGGGACCTTGGCACAGTCCTGCGACCGTCGCCTGTGTGTGGTTCCAACAGCAGAAACACCATCATTTCAGCTTCACTGAGTTCCAATTGATTCTAAATACTACTTGATGATGGTATTAACAGAGGAGACATTAATTATGCACTCATCTACAGGTGGTACTTCACAGTGAGAGTTTCCTACCCAAAGGTTCATAGACTGCAATACCTTTGAAACCATCATGAGTTTCTCACAGGCATTTGTGAGAATAAGATGGAGCCTCAAATGAGACAGGCAAAACCAAAGGATGACAATAAACAAGCTGTGGGAATTGGCTGTAGTAAACACTGATTTGGTTTCCCTTTGCCAAATAAGTAATTGCCCACTATTTGATAAAGCTAAAATGTAGGACTTAGATGCAGGGTTCTCAGAAATAATTCACAGCAAATCAGTTGTACGCACCATTACTGGCACCACTCACAATAATATTCTGCTTTTCTGGCTTTTCTTGGAGAGCATGTGAAGAGCCTGCTGAAGTACCATGAGCAACTTCAAAGAGAAACATAATTTAAATATAATTCAGATCAAAATTCAGTGTTGCTGGATTTACGTTTTCATGTGTTTCTTAACTCAAGCATTGTTCTTAACATTTTTTATTCTATTCATCTCTTTCAGTAACGGTTTGCTGTGATATATTTTAATGGATGGTACCTTTCTCTTGCTCAGGCTTTATTTTATGGAGCAATGCATTTAAACATGAAGTGGTGCTGCTATGTATGTGGCACTGGCAGCTAATACCGTTCTGGTACACAGCAGCCAAAGGCGAATATATTGATTTTTATAAATGATGATGAGTAAAGTAGATCTCTCTTTCCTGCCTGCGCTGAGCCTACGGAGATGTGTAACTGATATTCGCCTGTTGCAGCTGTAGTTCTGGGCAGCATCTGTTCAGGATGCTGGCTAGCGCTTTAGGCTGACGTTGGGTTATATGTTAGGCTTCCATTATCAGTTGCTGTACTGCTATGAAAAGATGTATAGCACTGCGTTAATGGATGTATAGTACTGCGTTAATGGATGATGCTCCCACGGCCTGAATCAAAGTTACTGGAAAGATGTTTGGTAAGTATAATCCCCAGCAAATTGTATTTCCTTTAAGGCAAATGAATACACAAGGATGGTGAATTTTTCTACGTAAACATTTTCCAATCCCATGTGATTTCTCCCAAGTTGTCTAACAGGAGTGCTAAATAGTATAAACCCACCTAAACCCGTGCTTTGCCACTGATAAAGCTGACTGTCAGCTAAATTATGGGATTTACCAGAGTTACCCAGGGTTGAACACGCTGCCATGTGTTGCTCAGTCCTCAGAGCCCAGAAGAGACCCGCAGTGGAGACGTGCCCCCCAACACCAGGCTGACCCGTGGGACAGAAATGAGGGGGACAAGGATGTGCATGACGGAAAAATTTGATGGTTACATTTTGCACTGATTCATCACCAATTTGGCAAAACATTTTTGGTTTTCCCTTCTGAAGAAGAAACTTTTGTCAAATTTTCTCACTTGCTACTCAAACTCGGCGAGCTCCAGTCTGATGGTGCTGGGAGACACTGCTGGAAGAGGGGCCACCACAACCTCTCCGCGAGCTGTGGATGCCCCAGTCCCTACTGGATGGACTGGCAGCGGGAAGTAGATGAAAAGCCCCATTTATCACCGGTCCCATTTGCTCATGACTTGACGTAACCTGACCTCCAGGGCTGTATTTAAGTAACTCGGTCCCCTCTCTACTCTTGTGGTTGCCTGATAGGGCTGTGTTTTATGTGCTCTGCTCATGCTCATCAAACAGATAACGACGTGTCAGTAATTTTGACTGGGATGAACTCTAGCAGGAATTTTAATCATCTTGGTTTCAGCCGCGATGCATCCCTTGTGGAGATAAAATGCAAGGAATGGAAAGAATTTTTTTGGGGGGTAAAAAAATCTTATTCCTCAGATTTGAAAATATGATCCTACATTTCTGAGATGAAATTTTAGCTGCGGATGCAGAACAGAATTTTAAGTGACCAGCATTAACAAGACTAGCCTCTTTTTTCCCCCTTTCAAAGCTAATGACAAATGTGAGGATATGAAGAAATACATATTTCCAATTTTCACTTCCTGTCTTAATTTTTGGATCATTTAACACTGCAGAGCAGAGGAATCAGAGATGTGGCCAATTCATTGGGAAATCAAATAAAAATTCACTGGGAATTTAAAGAAATAACTAGGATTCCTTTGACCCTTCCAGAGTTTTTATTGGAAGCAAATTGATTTCAGATGCAGCGAGATTCTATTCTCCATAGGCAGCAAAAGATAAGGTATTTAAAAAGTAAAAATGGGGAGTTTTTCTGCTACTTGAGTGGTAACCGAGCACCTAGATAATGTTTGTGGAGTGAGGAAAAAAAAATAAGAGCTTTAAAAAACTCACTGCAGTGGTTGTGCAAAGGAAAATTTCAATGACATTTCTTTCTTTGATCATTTATTCACAGTATAAAAAGAAAGTGATACACTAAATGAGGCAAACACCAGCTGACCGTTGTGAAGGTAGTGAGTTTAAATGGTTTGGATAACAAACTGTAGGAAACTAAAACGTAAATAAATACAGAATGGTTGTTAATTCCTCTTAAAAGGAAAATCGTGTTTTCTATTCAGTGATCTTCCCATTTACATTTTGCTAGAAAGATGTTAAACAGAGTGTACGAAAGGAAATTATTTCTTTAATTAAAATAGCTTGATGAATGCTTCAGGCTTTCAAGTCCTTCTTAATGAAAGCAGATCTTTTAACCTTAGGAGACCTCTTTTTCCGTAGCTGCCCTCTTGGGAGCTCGTGCCCGGCAGGGCCGCAGAGCTCCCTGGTCCGGGTGAGCCGCCTGCCCCAGAGCATCCCGAAAACCCCACAGCCATGAACTTCCCACGGTTTCCCAAAGAGCCTTTTCCATTGCTTACCAGTCCTCAGCATTCAGAATTAAGAAGAATCTGGCAAATTTGGGCCATTGCTAGAGAGGAAGAAAGAGCTAATTTTGGCCCGTTGGGCAGGGGCGGGCTGCCGTGGGGTTTGCTGGCTGCCGGTTGGGGGTTTTCTCTTCCCTTGCTCCGACCGCTGGTGAACCGCAGGAGTTTCTTACCCTTCCTTTCCTCTCAGCTGGTAAGATTTTTTTCCACCTCCTAATGTATCTGATACCGTGATGGCTGAATGCACCGTCGCGTGGATAAGAGCTTTTATCATCACTTCTGTTACAAACTCCCCAGGCCCAGGGGATTAGAACTGGAAGAGGAAGAAGTCTTAAAATTGGTTTAAATGGGTTTAAAAATGGAATTCAATGGGTCAGAGAAAGGGAATAGCATTGTAAAGGTAAGAGGGCTTGCTAAGGGTATCCGTCTGTAGCTTTTTCAAGTGTGTCTGCTTTTAATTTTTATTTGCTGAAATGTTTTTGGAAACCTGTAGACAGTCACGACGACAGTTATTAGAGATGTACCTTAAACCCAGCTGCAGTATCATTAATTAAAAAGTGCGTGCATAAATCGCTGGGAGAAGGAGCTGGCTGGATACCGCAGCCTCCTCGCTTCATGGGGGTGTTTGCTCTCACCCTGGACTCCCCCCTCCTCATGATTGCAGCTAAATGACTGCGATCCAAATGGGAGAGCTCCGCCGAAACGTGTTATCTCTTTCCTTTTCAGTGGGTTCGCAATTACCGCTTGCCTCTGTCTTGTTGCATGTGTGTGCCCTTATTACCCACATGTTTTATTTTTTTTTAACTGCCTCTCAAATCCATGCCTATTGAAAGCCAAGGCAGAAATTTTATCCCCAGCCCAATCTTCTGCATCCTGTTGCATAAGGGCTGCTTTTTTTTTTTTCCCCTCACTTTTCTTTTTAATTGGAGCCAGGATTCTAATTGAAACATTTTGAGTGAAAACATTCCTGGACATAAATGGACAGCAAAGGAGACGGAAATAGAATTGCTGTAACTTTAATGAATATATTCATTTTTATTATTTCAAAAGTAGTAACATAATTGCTTTTTCCATTCAGTGGCTGAAGAAGTTTTCAACAATAATAAATAGAATTTTAATGGAAATGGCAGAAGTGGTTATGGACAGTAATAGCCACTAGAGTGTTTGCAGTTTTCAAATTAGGTGCACATAATTGCTCATAAAAATAAAATTTTATTTGTTAAAAATCTCAGGAAATGAATGTGTAATGTTAGAAATGATGCTGCCATAGGAATTATTTTCTTGTCGTATTTAATAATCAGGATTTAGTCAAGTATTTAAACGCATTGCATAAACAAATAATATATTTGGGAAACATACAAAACTGTGTTTAAAAACTATGTTTGAAAGTATCAGTGCCTGCATCACTTAGACTTAGCAATTGCATCCTTATTATCCAAATAGTCTTCCCAATTAATTGCTTTTTTTAACAGATTTGAGTGGTGGAAAATGAGCTAGGAATACTGATAAATCACAAAAATATGCCTGCCCTTCTTCCTCTGGGTCTCCTTCACCGTGTCCTCTCTTCTCCCCCTGCCTAGGCCAGATGGTGCGTGGGCGCTCGGTGGTCCTGCGGGCAGCGGGCGAGGGCAGACCCTGCCCGGAGCAACTCACTCAGTACCGGAGCTGCCCGGTGAAACCCTGCTACAGCTGGCTCCTGGGGCCGTGGTCTCCCTGCAGAGTCCAGGTACGGCTTTCTCCAGTGCTCCTCAAGGGCTCCCCAGCTTCCCCGTGGCCAGGGTCAATACCAAAAATCATCATTACATGGCAGAATTGATTGAGGCCACGGTTGGTGGGTCGGAGGTGTCTCGGTGGCTGTTGAAGGCGCTGGTAAGATCCGTAGGAAAGCAGTGGAAGTTCAGGAGCGGTAAACCTCTGCACCTCATCTTCCAGCCATCAGCAGCGATTTATAGCAATACGGGTTCAAGTACTGCGAGCTTATAGAGGTATTAAAGGAGATTTATGGAGTAAATGTGCTTGAGTGGGCATAGTCATGGTGACCTATAATTTAATTATATTAAATAACTCTAACAAGAAAATAGATACACTAGATTTCAAAAGAGCTTAGCCTTTTTTGTCTTTCCATTTTTTTTTTCCCTTTTTTTTTTTTTTTTTAAAGTACTGTATAGCAGGTCTTTCCCCACAAGGTCTCCGGTATAATAGTGTGAGTTATTGTACGAAGTCCTGGTTTCTACTTTCTCCTTAACCTGGTTATCTTTTTAATGATCTAAAAATGGCTGGATTCAGTTGCGATGAGCTGTACCTACCCTCGGCACCTCTGCTCGGCACTGGAGCCATCATTTTTTCACTGCAACAGGCTTGAATTGACTATATTTTCCCCTCTATGCTTTTTCTTCTCTCCTCATCTGTTAGATCACATTTCCAATATTAAAACATATTAGTCGGTAATCCAGTTCAAGCAGAGGTGAATCTTTCACAGTGAGGTTTCTTGGGCAAAGTGAAGTCCACTCAGGCTGCTTAAAGCCGGCTTTGCTGAGATGGTGGTGGGAGAAGTGTGGTTGGGGTGGAAAAGTGCCCTGTGTGGTCCCAGGGGACAGGACCTGTGCACAGATCTGTGGCTGCTTCTCCACGTTAAACCATGTAGGAGACTGAAGCTGATAATGCACGTAAAGACACATCGTTTCTGTTTTCTGCTCTTCCTCTACCACACTGCGAATGCTTTGAATACCTACGTGGTTTCTAGATGTGGTAGATGGATGTGTAGCGAATACCGTGGATGGCAGAATAGATACCCAGAATTTTCCTAGGTTTTTTCACAAATGAAATCTGGAGCGTGACAGTACCTTTGGACAGTCCAAGATTAGAGAAACAGAAATATATTTGTATTTTATATAATGAACAACAACTCATTGCAACTAGGGATGACTATGGTCCTTGTATGTGCTGCACTCAGTATTTATTTATGTATACCATAAATATAACAAAATGATAACATCAGCTGGTATTTTGTCCAGCTAACGTAAGCAAATTCCTTTAAACATTAGGGGAGAGACCTTCAACCATAGGAGCTAGCATAGCTGATAAAAGAATTAGTGGGGAAGCTGAATTAATGCCCTGGCATACTCCAGATAAATAACACATTGTGCAGATTAAAAGTGTGCGCATCCAGAACCCAGCTAAATTTCAGCTCAGAGCAAGTAATCACAGCCTTCCCAACCCAGATATCATCCCCCGCTTTCAGTGAGACAGAGCCTGCTTCTCTCCTTAAATTACTGCAGTGTAGTTTCTCTACCCTTTGCTTTGTTTTGGAGAGGAGCCATTTTATTGCTGTTCACTTCTCTTTAATGAGGTGCTTAGGAATTAAATGTAGTTCATAAATACAAGGTGATTTATTCCTGTGCTTTACTGGGAAAGAAGCTTAAGCTTTCAGAAAGCAAGCTTTCAGAAGTCCTGTTTTCGAGGATGCTTTGTGAAATAAGGTAAATGCATGCTATGGTAAGTCCAAAATGCATATTGTGAAAGTGTCTTCCTGTAATAATATAAAGAGGACAATTAATTATAAGGCTAAAATATTTTTTCCTTGTATTATGAGATAACTGAAACTGCATTTCTTAATCACAGAAGGACTATTTTATGCTAAATTGACTTCGTGTGAATAATTGGAGGTGTCTGCATGTTTAGGAGTAGAGCCTGCTAAATGTTCTGTATTGCTGATTTTCACAGTATGGAAATCAGCGCATCCAGGTAATTACATATGTCACAGGCGCACCTCCAGCAGGCGTGCGGCATTTCTGCTGCATTCAGAGGGATGCAGAACTTGGGAAATGGTCAATACACCTAGTCTTAAAGGGTTACATTACATTAATAACTTTCCTACTGGAGTTGAAGTGGTTTACCCTGAGTAGCTTAAAAAAAATAAAATTTGCAGGGGCTGACACTGTTCATAATTTTTCTATTAAAGGCATGTAAGTGAAGTAGCTAGGCGTTATCAAACGCTAGCTGCCTAACATTCGTAAGAAGGCTAAGAAGCCTTCCTTTTTAACGTGTTTTAAAAGCACTCCCTTAAATGTGGTCACGCAACGCTTCCTCATTAGAGAAAACTTTTACCTGATTAAATGCTCATCAACCTGTGAAAGCGTTGCCCAATCCACTTTTTATCTAAAATAACTGTGAACACACATGAACTCCAGTGAAAGATGAAAAGGGAAAACTTTTCTTAAAGGCACGTCTGGGCAAAGCATCTCATTAGGACTGTTATCTCTTGTCTTATTAGTGTGTTATGTGTGTTAGTATCGGAGGGTGGTGTGAGAGAAGGTTTGGACAAATGTTGCCTCATGTTAGCGTGTGGCTAAATTGAAAAGATACCTGGCTGTGAAAACACAGTCCTGATGTAAACCTTCTCCTTATTTCATCGGTGGTCGGTTGGGGTGAGAGGGGTGAGAGATGGAGGCTCCTTGCCGGTGCTCATGGGGGGGCCCCTACCTCCAGGCTGTATTTCAGGAACCCAGGATGGGTTCTGCATCCTCCA
>NW_009620665.1:1809-3143 GCF_000690535.1 Cariama cristata | reverse complement strand
CCCCTGGGCACAAGGTTGCGGTTTTTTTGGCACAGCAGGAGAAGAGGCAAGGCGAGCTTTGGTTGTTTTTATTCGAGTTAAAAAGGAAGCTTTAAAGCAGACGTTCCTATGCGTCCCAAGCCTAGTCCGCACGTCGCAGCCGTGCCAGCAAGCCGAGCAGCAAAACCCTCGCGTCGCCCATCAGCTCCCAGCTGCAGAGAGCCGGTGTCACCCAGCAGCCAAGTCCCGGCCCCGTGCCGAAGCCGGTGGGGCTTTGGCAGCGCCCGGTCTTGCTGTTCTAAGGGCATCTCCCCCAGCCCAGCCGAAGGCACCAGGGCAGCTCTGGGTGCCAATACACTTTTGTTAGCAGAAATATAAGGAATAAAGGTCCAAGTTTGACCTTGTGTTATTCCTGTGGGGTAAAGAGCAATGTGTGCTCTGAGCCGAGGCCCCGTGTAATGCTCCTGGGATGAGCCTGCAACACTTCCAGCAGATCTAACCTTGGGGTTCCCCCGGCTCTCGGGGGGACATCACCCATCTGGGCTACAAAGCTGTTGTTCTGGTCCTGGGACTGTCTGGGTTGGTGCCTACCGTCACCACGAGCTGCTCCAAATGGCCAGTGACTTGGAAGGAGCGGCAGGAACACGCACCTAATTAACACCTGGCGTTTGGTTTTGGAAGCGCCCCCCCCCCAGAGCATCCTCATCGCGCGCTTCCGTGCGCTGGGCTGAGCTTATGCTCATGGCCATCGGAAACAGAGGGGGTTCGTGCACCCCAACCCTGCACCCAGGGAGGGTGATATCGGCCCCGTCCCAGGTGCAGGGGAGGTTTTGATGGACGTTGTTGGTCCACAGAGGTATTCTGGATCCGACTTTTGACAATTCGGCACTTTTTTGCAGCGCGAATGTGCCTGTTTGCAGGCAACGCAGAGGATGCGAAGCCCGGCGGGGGACGGCGCGTGCCTCCTGTCCACATCTGGGCCCCTGGAAGCAATAACGCGCCGCTGAGACGAGCATCTTGTACGCGGGAGCTGCAGATGTTTAGCAAGGAGAAATGTCTGCAATGCTTTGAGATAAGGAGCCAGAAATGCATGTGACGGGGTGATGGCGTGGGGAGGGTGCCCAGCGGGGCCGGGAGAGCTGCCGTGGGGCAAAACCCCATCCCCACGGCCCCTCTCCTCTTTGGAAAAAACCCGTCACGTTCCTCGTGAGCCAGCTTTGCTGTTCAAAAGCTGCTGAAGCCCAAGGGGTGAACTTGCACAAAGCCTCCTGAAGCCAGTACCGGCGAGGGGACCTGGCCTGGTGGGGAAGCCCAGGAGAGGCTCTGCGGTTTGCCACGCAGCGTGGCAGGGCTCT
>NW_009620665.1:717-1672 GCF_000690535.1 Cariama cristata | reverse complement strand
GTTAAGCAACAAAAGTGGGGGATTTCTGCAGGTCTCGTGCAGCCCGGCAATGGGCTGAGCTGGCGCAGCTGCTGCTCGAGGTGCAGATGAAGGCTCGGTTTGGGATTCCTCGCCCTGGTCCTGCAACCGCTCCATCACCAGCGCCCTGCACCGGTGCCTGCGGTTTCACTGACGGAGCACGGCGATGGCAAGGGGATGGATGGGCAGAGCAAAGCTGCAGCACAAACACAGGCCATTAACCCGTAGTAATTTATCCGGAGCTGGGGCCAGAACGGCAGCGCTGGGGTGGGTACCGGCGCAGCATCCCTTCTCCCTCCCGAGGCCAAACGCATGTGGCTCTGGGAGACTCGTGCCTCAGTTTCCCCATCTGCAAAGTGGGTATGCTGGGGTACTTACCCAGGATGGCTGGCACGTCCCTGGCGGCGCTGCTCAAGCCAGGGCTGACAGTGACCTATTTACCTACGGCAGAACTTTCTGCTCCACTTATTTGACCCGGCACCTTTCTGTTTGCTTAAAAGCCGGGAATGTTTCCTCTCGGCCAAGCCGGGCGCGCACGCAGGTATGTTTGCTTGAGAGACAGACCGCTGCTCTGTGCATCCTCGGCTCTCCGCCTCGGAGGAATTTGGACACTTTCACTGCGATACCATTGCAAAATTCATCCTGAAAAGCTTCCACGTTTTTCTTTGCCCCTTTCTCCCCATCCCTCTCAAGCTGCACGGTCATCATCTCAGGGACAGGCAGCACCGGGGAGTAGAAAGGTGACATTGTTCTGCCCTGGAAGGCCGTCAGCATCCCAACTCCCCGGCTCTGTAGCTGCCTCAGTCATGCATGTTTGCATATGTTAAAAATATTTAGTCCACTGCTAAAAAAAATATTATGCCCGAGATCTGGGGCCAGCTAAATATAATGCCATCTATGTGTCCGTGGCGCTGCGTGCCGGAGGCACAGAGGGGTA
>NW_009620665.1:0-694 GCF_000690535.1 Cariama cristata | reverse complement strand
TGCGAGCAGGGATGCCGGGAGCGATCCCGATACTGATGTCTGCCAGAAATGCTTTTCTCCCCCTTGGAGAAGGATTTGGGGCAAGGAAAGCTCTTTGCTGGGGTGTGGGTTGCAGCGTGCTGCTCGTACCGGGGCGCTTCCCTCTGTCCGGGCAGCCTTGGCGGTTGCGGGCAAGGATGCACGGGGCAGGAGGAAAAAAAGGTCAAAAAAAGATGTTCGCCGTATGAAAAAAATCATAAAAATGAAAGAGCGGACTGGGCTAATTCCTGCGTTCACAGCCGGTGGGACAGGCGCAGGGCAGGGCTGAGCCGGGGACGGTCCCGCTCCCCAAACCCTCCGGTGCGCCGGGTGCTTTCATGGCGTGGACAGGGGCCGCGTTGGAGAGGGCTGAGACCTCCCCAACTCGTTTCATGCATGAGAGCAGGTTACGGCTCTTACCAGCCCTGCCCAGGCCTTTGCCCCTGGCCTGGAGGTGGTACCCAGCACCGCTCGGGCTCGGGAGAAGCTTCCAGATAAGTTTTATAGAAATAATTTCAAGCCAGCTGAGAGGGTGGGAGGGAAAACATTTCCCCGTAGTAATCTCCCCCGACGAGGGGCAGGAGAACAGAGTTTGTTCTGGCCACAGGAGGAAGACAACAGGGAGCGAGGCCGCAGGAGTTTTGTGCAGAAGCATTAAGGAATCATTTCCTCTGCT
>NW_009620664.1:0-11392 GCF_000690535.1 Cariama cristata | reverse complement strand
GCCCGGGCCCTGCCCGGGGCTCCGCGCTTGCCCCTCCTGACCGCTTCCCTGACCCGGAAAGCACTCCGAACGCCACTGCCCACAAAACCTCCTTTGGCTGCGTGAACGAGAAGAGCTAGCTGGAGAATGAAACCCCGAACGGGTCAGCTAAGCGGCGAGCTCTTCGTTAAGGACACGGATATTTTTTTTTAAAACTGTTTTCCAACTCGAGTTTCATCTGAATCCAACTATTTTTTAGATGAAATCTTCAAATAAAACTGAGTGCTCTTTGTTCACGTTCTCCCTCCCTCTCTCAAGCTATTGTTGAAGCGGTAACTGAAACAGGGCATTACAGCATGGGAACATTAGACTCGCCTGTCGCCCGCCATAAGGACAGTAATTCTGTCACTTACCTCATTTCCCATAACAACGGATGTTATTGGCTTAGGGAATGTGCGAACACTCAGCTAAATCCTGAAGACCTTTGCATGCACACATACATATGTACATATATTCCTACCTGCTATTCACTCTTTACTTAAGCAAACTTCTGTTGCACTCATTGTGAATTTCCTTCAGTAAGAAACTTGGGATTTACCTCTTTGTAACACCACAAAATGAGCTCTCAGCCAAGCTCCTCCTGAAAGCCCACCGATTCTCTGCGATGGTACAACTGCCCCGTCCGGCAGAGCCCACTCCCCCGGCCTGGTGGGGCTCAGCCCAGCCCAGGGCTGCCCGGAGTTCATGTGCCCAGCCAGGGTTCGCTCGCTCTAGCTCTACTTTGTAATTTACCTAAGTAGAGTGCTGGAAATGTTCAAGCCAACTTTTATTCACTACATAGCAAGTTAGGACACAGGTTGCTTTCCAACCTGCCTATCAGCTGGAAAGATCTAAAATACATGTATTGCCTTCCCACAGAGTGAGGATGCTAAATGTCTGCACAGCCTGTGCCTCAGTCAGGGAGATCAAGATACAGAGTCACAACTGCTCATCTTAGTCCCTGTGTGCCACATGCATACTTCTATATAACCTGAACCATCCTGTGATCTTTACAGGGAGATTTGCCTAAGCCAGACCCTTCACTGGGAAGAGAAACCCAAACCATCTGGCTGCACGTGAGAGAAGCGACAGGCGAGACTGTGAAGGGCCCAAGCCCGGGTAGGAGAATGCAATCGCCTTCCTAACTAGAAGTGGCTGCAGGTGAAGCTAGTACATACGGATCTGCTGCAAACCGTGGGCAAGACTACGAGCTGCTGAGCAACATCAGCAAAATTCCCTGGCTCACAAGCTCAGCATAAAACACAAATCTAAACACTCAGGGTGCGATCCACAGCTGGGGTCTGCCAGGGAGGCTCCCCCGATTCCCACAGCCAATTTATTCCAGGACAGCAGCCTCTCATCCCTCGCATCAACACATCCTACACCCACTCACAGGGTTAAACCCCTGTTACACATCTTCCGCATCCAAGTTTGCATAAATGTAAGCCCTAGACCAAGTCAAATGGGAACTCAGTAATTAAACATCTGCGGTGCAAGCCAGAGCCTCCTGAACACGTGGCAAAGCAGCAAGATTTCCACTCAGATACTGGTTTATTACTAATCTAGTAATATACAACTTAAGATTTGCATCTGATGGATAAATTCAGTCACTTCACTATGGCGCAGCCATTTGCAAAAGGTTTACATGTCACAGTGACAGGGTCCGCACACAAACCCTGAAACTACCACAAAGGGAATAAACACATGGAAAGTGAAGCCCCCAGCGAAGCAGGAGAGCAGTAACAGAAGCAGCTTACCTACCCAAAGGCCAGTGAAACCAGCCTTGGTTTTCTGTTACCTCACTATGCACTGGAATGCATAAACTAGCTGGAAATGTGCATTACCAGTGTTAAGGGCTCTTGTTGGAGCAGACTCACAACTGTACTGGTTTTATCACCTTTAACGACTGGACGTGGTGAGCAGGCATAGCCAGCTCCTTCACAGTTGCTTGCACTAGTGCTTCCTAAAAAGCAGTTCCTGTCAGTCTTCATATGAAAATGGGAAAATATTGGATGACAAAACCTATTGCTATTAGTTAAACTGATTTGGCAGCTGCAGAGTGCATGCAGGCTGCCCCAGGGGTGCCCATTTAGCGGAGCCCATGGGGAGTCGGGGCTCTGCATCCTCATCCCAGTTCTGCCGTGACTTCGCTCTGTGGCCTCAGGCAAATTTACTCCTGTGTGCTCCTTACTCCCGAGTCTTTTTTTACTCACCTGCGGAATATGCCAAGTTTCATCTGACTACCCTATCAAGAGGCCTAATTATTGGCAAAGCTTTTGGAGAGCCATCAGTACAAGGACAGTTCAAACTGAACTACACTTAAAACAAACACGAAATCATTATCCTAAAGCATACAGTAAACAAAAAAACCTGTATTTGTATTAGACGCAACAGACTATAAGGGTAGGATTTGCTGTCCCTCGTAACCACAGAAAGACTCTAGAGGTATTGGTGTAGTCTATAGCTACACCAAATTAACAGCACCGAATATCGCCCCATTCTCCACTCACTAACTGCGCTCTGTGTGTGTTTATTGCAGCAGAAGCTTCAAAATTTGACCGAACCCTTAGTGCTACTTCTGGCAGAAACACTAGAAGTCTACATTGTTTGACAGCACAGACACTTTGGCAATGCAGTCACTACATTTTGACACATTCAATAGAAAAGGGAACTTTTATAATCAGGATCAAACTCGGGGGGGGGGGGGAGGACAGGACAAAACCTCCAGAATGTAAACATTTGACATGATGGGAATTCCTAGGGATTTTGTCTTACTTAACTGTACGCAAGACTCCAAGCTGGATGCATCCTCAATCCAAAAGCTATTGGCTTGTGTCCAAATTGTGTGGCTGCTTTTCTCTCTCAAATACTCCAGCCCAGCCCCACCAGATCCAAACATCCTTTCAAGCTGGAAAAGTTCAGTTCCAGACCTAAAATCTGTAGTTAGGGCACATCTCTATTCCAAGAGCAGCATAAAGTGGCTGTCACTCATATGTCACTCAGTTACTCAGCCCCTGGTGAAGCACATGAGAGCAGCTCCTCTCTCCATCTTGAGAGACACAAATACACTGCTTTATAGAGTTCTTGGGCAGGAGGTAGGAATTATTCACAATTCAAGACAAAAATACCCATTCACAGGAAAATCTAAAAAATATCCCCAACTGTGATCTCTTCCACTCACTCGTTATCCCATCTGTCTGTACCGATTAACCACAAGAGTTTTCAGAGAGCTCCTCAGTACAGCAGCTAGACAAAACAGTATCTTTTTCCAGCTTTCCAGTGCGTGCTGCATCCCAAGTACTGGCCCAAAGTCCCCGAGCAATGGGGCTGCACAAGCACTCGGGCAACTGGGAATGCCAGTAACTGGGAACGGCGGCTGATCACTGCAATCAGCAGAAACTGGATCAAGCCTTGAGACAACAGCAGTAGCAAATACTGACCAACTATTCCATACGCTCATTTGTCTAAGTGACTTTCAGAAAAATCAGACCCGCGGCATCAAATGATAGAAAGGCAGAACTGGAAACTCTCTGTAAAGTAAATTGTTAGTAAAATTAAGACGAAAGATTCCTAGGCGATGGCCAAGCCTGAAAATGACGGCCTGCCAGTGGAGTTGTGCTACGTAACTGCTGTATGCTCCAGATTCAGACCCAGTTCTCACTTTTAAAGGAAAAAAAATACCAACCAGGAGAGAAATACTGTAATATGCCTCGTAGGAAACGAATCTCGTTTGTGTTCCTCGAAGCAGACTGCCTTTGGAAAAAAGCAAAGCTGAGTCACACATCTGTTTCTTTATAAATGGAGGAGAAAATGCATACATTACAGTTTGCACCAAATTAGTTACTGTAGATCAACTCTTCTCCAGAGCTAAACTGCTTACTCTGTTACATGTTATTGCCTCCTATGGCCAGAATTTATTATTCCCATTTATAATTCTAATGTTTCAGTTAGTCACCCATTCACAGGGATAAGATCAGCGCCTGAAGTCATGGAGCATTACACATTTCTTCATTTAGAGATGACATAAAACCTTTGATATTTTCTGAGGAATGTTCAGACCGGAATGAAATGGACGATAAGAAACATATCAATATATTCTGCATAAGTGAATTATACTTATCCACACAGACTTCATTAACAGAGCAAAACAGTGTTTCTTCAGCATTTTACTCTCCTGAGAGCATGCAGAATGGATTTTGGGTTAGCCACTAAAGGAATAAGCATTAGTTTAAAAGCAAAGAAAATGTTTGTATTTAGCAAATCAATTTTTCTTGCATTTGTGTGGAGATTGTTAGTGGTGCTTTTAATTCAGCCAGAATAAGGCATTCCCAAGAGAATGATTCTGTGGGAAGAGAGACATTTTATATTACAATATTTTGAAGTTATAGAACTTAAATATAACCCACTGGAGGTGGAAAACTGTATCACAGCAGAACTTTGCATTTTGCCTATCTGCAAACTGAACCCAGTTCAGGACAGGACTTAAGCACATGCTTAAGTCTAATTGGTTTCAGTGAAACTTAAGCATGTGCTTGAAATTAAGCCAGTGCATGAGCATTTTTCCTGATTAGTAATGCCTCCCTGAATTGAAGCCAGAATGTGGTCAAGCGGTTGAGGGAGGATGCCAGTGCTTTCACTGGAGTCCTGTTTGGCTTCTGGAAAAGTATTTCGATTATTCATCCTTTCTCTTATTTGTCTGTAAAACAGGTATAATTACATCTAGCTCTTTCACCAGTCTGATGCTCAGTTCATGCTATTTGTAAAATGCTTCAAATTCACTAGATGTTTCTCAGTTATTCTTTTAAGGTTGGCACAATAAATGCATTACATGTTAGCTATCCTTGCAAAGCATCACCTTGAGCTTCCTTTGCGTAACAGAGCACAACCATATATGAAATTCTGCAGATCCTAAGAGGGGACTCAGCCAACTGAAAATTCCCAAGCAGCTCAGGATTTTAGAGACATTTTCAAAACATTCTTTCAACACACTGGCATACAGGTTCAGACACCCTATTCAATGGCTTCAGCCTAGCTTTATTCTGAGGGTGTGACCATTGCCTAGTGCGTCTCATGTCCATAATTAAAATAGCGAAGCACTTGCGGTGAGTTGACTGGAGGTTTTTAAGGCACTAGAGAAGTAAATATTTTGCTCTTGGAATCATGGAATCATTTATTTCTCCTGTAAGTGTCATTTCAGTGATAGAGGACAAGACAAATGGGATCTGTGGTAGGGAAGGGGAGAAGAGAGAAGGTATTCTCTCCTGCACCTCAAAGACCTTCTTCAGTATAAATCACATTTAAATAAAATAGCTTCTTAAAACTGCCCCCTCTGGCTGTCTTCCCCAAAGAAGAAACCCAGGCCTAACACTGTAAATGGCACTGCAGGGCCTGATCCCAGTTTCACTGGAGTCTGTAAATAGGAAAGATCCCATGCCAGTGCCAACACGGCATCAGCACCTTACTCAGAAAACACCCATCCCCATAAACTGACAGTAAACACTCCATGTGGAGAATGAAGGGATGCAAAGGAGAAACGGAATATTCTCAAATGGGGTGAACTAAGTAAGACGTAAGAGTTGGCATAGAGGACTTGTGATGACAAACAAAAGCACTAGAGGCGGATGCGAGTACATCTTCCCAAGACATCTCCTACAGTTCACGTTAATCAAAATGCCACGCTTTTCAATTACACAACGGAGCTTTACTCACCACATACTTGCTGTCCTGACAGATACAGGAGCCATTTCACTTTGTATTTCTCTCTCCTGCCCCCCAGAACATATTGCGCAGACTCAGAAAGAGGAGTCGTATGCTTTTTCCACAGCTAAATTGGTCAATGTCAAAAGATTTACTGGAGAACATCTGAGCAATTCCATACGGCCTTGGTTGGCCCAACCGTTGCGGTCAGCTCCTCAGTAACCAGCCCTTAGCTCAGAGCCCTGTCCTGCTGCCAGCCCCGCACCGGGCAGCCCAGCCGGGGGTCCAGGAGAATGGACAAGAGTGCTGAGACCGGGGTCCTGCCGTGAGCCAAAATCAGAGAAATCACAGGGCTCTTCCACAACAACTCACTACCTCCACACAAACCTACAGGAGAGGGATGGTTAATCAGGAGAGGTAAGAACTAATGGGATAATTGCTACATGCCTTCCTTTTTCTACATCGGCAAGCACTGGAAAAAGCAAATGGGCTCAGGCTACACTATCACATTGTGACTTGCGTTAAACTCTGATCGGTACTGCCATGCAAGTTTGGCACAGAGAAATAGTTAACCAAAAAACAAAAGAAGCCAAAGGAAAGAAGGGCAAGGCTAGAGCTTTTTTCTTTGAACACTGGTGAAAGTTTAGATTTTAATTTGGTGAGACAGGTGAGAGACCATGGTGAGATGATCACTAATCCCCTGCATTTAGACGGTGAGAGATTGTTGAGAACACAACGGAGAAAGCATTTATTTTCAAAAGCAAAAGCAAACCAACTCAGTGCAAGGCTGAACAATACCCCAGGGGTACTATCGTGACTCAGTTAAATTCTAACCAGAACTGATATTCTTACCAAATGGGAAATATTACATCTATCTTCCTTAATTTAGATGAGCTGGAAACTCATTAGAAAATACAGCGTATGGTTTTGAAATTAATGCCACACTGTCACTTCAAATGTATAGAGCACCCACGCAGTTTTTGGCAACTCTCTCGAAACCCTGTACAAACACTTTATTAGCGACTATCGTGGCCATTTTTAATAGTGATGGCTAAGCGTATTTTTTCCTGGAGTGCTTTGAAGAGCGGAACCAGTAATCAGGCCATGGCTTGGCTATAAAATGCCAACCTCGTTTCAAACGTCTAAATCACTCACATGGACCATGAGCGCGGAGAGGACCACCCACTACATAATATTAACATAAATATAGAGTTTACCCAAAGCAAAATGAGCAAGGGGAAACTGGCGGGAATTGAGAGTAGAACAACAAAAAATGATTAGGGGGTGGGAGGGATTGAGTTACGAAGCAAGATTAAAAGAGCAGAGCATGTGTAGCCTGGCTGAGTGACGGCTGGGGCAAGATGGACATGATAACAGCCTATAAATATTCACAGAACATAAACACCAAGGAAGGGGAGGAATTCCTTGCAGTGAATAAAGAGATTCTGTTGGGAGTGAATGAAGAGAGGAAAAAATGTGGTTTGTACATCAGGGTGAACTTCTTGAGGCACAACCCAGTAGGCAGCGCAAGTCCACTTGCTTGGCAGGATTTTGAGGGACTGAACAAAGCGGGAATTACCCGCTCTTGGCAGGGAGTCGGTGGGATACTCTGAGTGGCCTTTCAGTCTCCCACTGCCATGGAGCCATTCCAGCTCCGTGCTCCCACGGGAGACAGCTGCTCTCCTGTGTAAGCACATTGTTTGCCATCCTGCTCATCGAAATCACTGCCTGACCTCCACGGGACTAGAAATACGGGCCGGATGCACAAAGACATTTAGGTGCATAAAGACATAAGCAACTGCAATAGGTAATAAACCACTGGACACAGCTGGGAATCCCAGTAGGTCCCTGCAATGTCAAGTACTCACCATTGAAAATCTAAGTCCAGGAAATTAGATGATAAACCCACTAAAGCAAGAACGAACCTTTTGTTCTCTCCTTATTTAG
This sequence comes from Cariama cristata, assembly GCF_000690535.1. Classification (NCBI taxonomy): domain Eukaryota; kingdom Metazoa; phylum Chordata; class Aves; order Cariamiformes; family Cariamidae; genus Cariama; species Cariama cristata. Next base: position 3,730 of record NW_009620664.1, on the reverse strand, counting down.
CACCTAACACAACAGGATTCTTGGCGCTGCTACAAGGATACTGTTTATAGTAATAAAAATAGGATCTAATAGAATCTAATAGTCTGAGGCTCCTTGGCTCCTGCAAAGCCAAGGATGAGAAGGGCATTCAAAAGCAGTCATAGTGGAAGGTATCCTCAGAAAAAAAGCTCTGCAGAAAGGTGGTAAATTGATACATAGCCCGCACCAGAAATACGCACGCATGTTTAACTTAGCATCACAAGTGACCACAGAAAAAGGTTACTTGTTCAGCTGAAGCACAGAATTAAAGTTACTTCTAACATGTGTTTTGGGGTCTGGGTGTGGTTTCTAGATAGCCTGAAATTTCAGTCTACTGCTTTGCCTGTCAACATTAGCCAAATTTTGATGTGTTCCAGTTCTCTCAAACACTGCCGACAGATGCTAAAATCAAAGCTGACATTCAACCTACATGCTGCATAATCTAATAACAGGACTTGTGCTACTCAAAACTAACAAAACTTAGAAGCTTTGTTGCAGCAAAACTTTGCTGTCATTTATGTTTTCATCCATCTTTTCCAGGGAGTCTGACTGGGATTTTTTTTTTTTCTCTGAAAAGCTTTAAAAATAATATGTCATCGTGTTTTTGTATCAACAGGGGAGAAGAGACACTTAAAAGCCATAACCTGCCAGTGTCCAGCACCTGTGGATTTAGTAAGAGTGTGAACAAGGTGAATCCAATTGTCTCAGTGGGGAGCTTGGTGTATACACTGATCTCAGACTACGGGGTGAAAGCCTGCTTTCAAAGATCTCTGTCCTCAAGGTCTTAGACAAGGCCAAAATGTCACACGTTTGTCAGTGTTTCTTATTGACCTAGTAGAAACCATAAGGGACTTTTTTCAGTGCTCGACCAAACAGATACGCTTAAGTTTAAAGCATTATTTTAAAAACTAAACTCAAGCAAATCTCTTCAAACACTCAGTGGCGAGACTTCTGTTGATTTATGTACCATCGCACCAGTTGTAAGCCGAGCGCTGTTGCACCGATCCAAATGTCTATCTAACAGTGCCACAAGAGCATTGCTTCATTGCAGCATTCTCATTTCAGCTGAATTCAAACCAGGATCATTTAATAAGCTATTCACTGAAAATGAGAAAACATCACTACGAAAGACATGATTACCACATCATCACCCTGCTAAAACTCAAAAATAACAATGGATTTCAACCCTCTTATCACTTAACACTCTGGAGCTTTGGCATTTCAAATAGACATCAGAGTTTCTTGCCTAATACACAGAAACAGAACTTACCTAATTATGCATTTTAGAGCATGAGACCTTTTAACTCCTTAAGAAAAAAAACCCCACAGATTGCCGATTACTAACCCCTCAGATCTTACACAATTTAAACTGGGTAGAAAAGGAACTGTTCTATGAATCATATTTTCAGTTTCTGGCAGCACTCTTAGCCTACAGAAGAAGGGTTACAGATTAAAATTCTCACATTCTCACTGTCAGTTTCTTGGTACTATTTATAGCCGAGATGCACAATCTTAAAATCACGAAGTTAGGAATTGTCTTTTTTCATAGTTTTATCTTCCTCGGCAAATAAGTAAGAAAATCAAGGGAATTGTGTAACAGCCTTGTATAGGTGCTTCCTAATTTTGAGGTTGATTTTAGCAGTGATTACATCTCATCCGTGAAAGCATTGTCCTTATAGACGACATACACTATGTTGTGGGAAACACAGGATCCCATTGAAAGCAAAATCTCTTTCCAAACTTTGTTCTGCCAGATGCAGCCTCCTCTAGCATTGGATTCCAGCTTTGGTTTTCTTCACAGCAATTTCTGGCTTTTGAAAATCTCCTTACTCAACAATTTGTGCTTGTGGGGAAAATATAGAAACCACACGATATTTTTTTCACTTGTGCTTTTTTTACATCTCAGCCCTGTTTTTATCTATACCCATATACTTTGAAACATGGCTGACCTATAATTATCGAAAGAACAAATAGAGTCATATCACACAATCTGGCATAATACATTAGTTGTTGATTTTTAGGCCAGTTTGAGAAATGAAGAATAAAAACTGCCAACTTGGTAAAAATAAATTAGCTAAGTAAACACTGCCCAAACAAATACTTGAACCAAAGACAATGATGTTAACTTAATAGTTAAGTACATATATATGCATGTGTAAATACACACACACATATCTATACTGAATGTAGTACTATCATTTATGGATTCTCTTCCTAATCTCATCACTGAATGCAACTGCTGATCTTATCTTACCTCAACACTGTAATTTTCAAACTTAAAAATAAACATTGAAAGCAAGAATAGATCTTTTATGTTAAAACCACGTAGGAGAAGCTACACATGAAAAATATCAGCGTGGTGTTACTGGAATGTAAAGACTTTAATGAAAGCTTAGGTAAAACTCGGCAAGTCTCTGGGGACATTTCCAGGAATGAGTGATTCTTTTCTGGAGGAGACTCCAAGATCAGATCCAGTTACCTAACGAAAGTGCTTTTTCAACTAATCATGCACTGGTGTCATGCTCATGCTGATGTTCAGTTTTATGCAAAATACTGAATGTCAGTCTTGCTCACAGTGAAGTCACCGGCAAACCTTGCTTTGATTTTAATGACTTCTGCATCTGATTTAGCTATTTAAATATCTGTTTTAAGGTCCAGCTTCTGTTCTTACTGAAATCAATGGAAATCCTCTCACTGACATCAAATGGAAGAAGCACAGGGTTTAAATTAGATTGGACTAAAATAAATTGTATGAGGATTTAAGAATGAAGTATTCTAATTAGACTTAAGTGAGTAAACTTACATAATGCAGTATAACATCTCTGAGCAGAGCAACTTGAGCTAATAAAATATATAGAGAAAAATACATATTTCTGAACCCGTTAAGCCTTATCTTTGGGGAACAACATATGACAAAGACCCCACATAAGAAGAACAGAAAAGTAACCCTACAGAAGTACCACGCTTAGAGATTTCTTTCTGTAGACTGGAACTAAATGGAAATAATGTCCAATAACTGTCACAACACAATTCTTTTGCAGTGATCACTAAACTAAGCCCTGAGCTGGAGAGACAGTCAGTGTGACATTTTTCTGCCTGAAACTTCAGATGAGTAAACTAAGGGGCAGAAAGGAAGCGAGCAGCAGAAAACCCAGGTGTCTGGATTTCCAGCGTCCAGACTGCACGGGGGCCTTGGGCACCCTCCCACCCCTCCTTTCACCTGCCCCTGGGGTGCGGGGTCTCAAACAAGGCTCTCCCTTGCATTTCCTAGGCAAACACTCTGTCCAAGGATGGAAGAGCCTCCCTCAAGCTCTGCTCATTGTCATAAAGAGAAATCATTTTGCCTTTTTTCACAGCACAGTTGTCTTTGTTCTCCCATATGGTCTCTTAAGCCAGACCCTTTTCTTCTGAAACTGCTCCAAGAACTGTGGGGTTGAAAGATGCCTTGCTGAAAGGGAGCCGCAAAGATGCAGCCTGCAGTGCTCTGAGGGTCTGTCTGCACAGCTGGGGCTCGTTGGCATCTCCCCACAGCAGACTACTTGTGAAGTCGTCCCACGCTGGGGCAGGTGCTGGATCCCCTGGGATAATTCCCAATTCCTAGTGAAACACCACTGAGAATCACCTCTGAGCCCTTCATGGATTTAAACTCAGATCAAGCGCTTACCATGCTCTGCGCTCCAGACAGGAGCAAGCTGTAACGGCACAGGGGAAG
>NW_009620663.1:22279-24038 GCF_000690535.1 Cariama cristata | reverse complement strand
ACAAGAGCTCAGATCGAGTTTTCTGCGGATCCTCGCTTCCCATACAGATTTATGACCCCTTTTAACCCCGTTTTAAATAGGTTAAACTGGGCTTGTTTCATACGGACGGAATGAGACCGCTCTTGTATAGAAATTTACCCAGAGGAATGGATCAGCACCCCCCCGCCCCATTTTGCTCCGTTCCTTATCCCTAAGCCAACCCGTTCGGCCACTGCATCGCTCGTCAGTCGAACGCTTTTCTGTCCTCTCGTTACAGCTCGCATCCCCCGAAGGATCGCGAAGCTGCCAGTTGACCTTTAGCCCCTGCGGAGAGCCCCAATTCTGGGTTGGCGACTCACAGCTCGACAAGCGAGGCGAGGCAGGCGGACAATGGCGGTGGCTGCGGCCGGGGAGCACGGCACAACAATACGCTGTCCTTGGGAGCGCTGGGCTGCCATTGTCATCCCAGACACAATCCTGGGAGACTCGGTCGGGATCGTTTTTCTTTTGGCAGGCAGCTTTGAACTCTGCTTTTTCCCTTCCTGCTTCTCCGTTAATTATAAGTTTCTGCTTCTTCCCAATGACAGATGAATCCACCGGGGGCGAGAAAAACCAAAGGGACAAATTCTGCTCGGTTGGCGCTGCTGAGCCTCCGCTGGCTCGGACCAGCTTACTCCAGATTTACACCAGAGGCCCTGAATTGAGAGGAGAGTTTAGCTCAGTAGTTCAGCCAGCGGTTTGTACAAAAAGCACGAACCAGTCTTCCTTGCAGAAGGTTTGGCAAAGCGCCGTGATATTCACTGCGAGTAACAGCAAAGCTTTTCTGCTCACTTACTGCCGCAGAACTGCCCTCCTCCTCCTCTTCCCACAGGCACCGACAATTTCTAGAAGACCCTGGGGGTCATTTTGTGAGGGTCACACCAAAACCGGAGCCCCCAGTACAACCCATTCTGCTGGGCGACGGGCTGCGCTGGGGCAGGGCAGTGCATTTTGGGCATCACCAGCCAGCAGTGCCGGGCTGAGCCTTTGGCCGGAGCCCGCCAGCTCCTGTGCTGCCCGATGGAAGTGGTGGCGGCTCTGCAGCCCCCTTACAACTCTGATACCATCGCCCTTCCCTGCGAGGTGACGAGTAACGACTGGTTTTTTAAACAAGAGTGTTGGAGTTTCGCTGGTGTCAGGAGGGGGCTTTAAAAAAATGTTCTTCCTGCCGCTCTCCTAAAATGGAGGCTCGAAACAAAGCAGACCTAGAGACACTACCGTAAGAGCCATGTCAATTATTTTCCTTTCATGGGTATTACTGACTCATCACAGTTTTCTAGCGCGTTGAGCGTTTGAAGCCAGCTGTAAGAGGTGAAACATATTTCATTTCTGTGACATGAAGAAGCCTCGTGTTTTCTCTGGTTGGGGATGGAGGTGAAAGAGGAAAGTCCTCTAACGGCAAGCCAAAGAGTGTTCAACTTGTGGCTGTGCCCCCACTCTCCCACGTGTGCACCTGTGTCCCCAAGCCTCTAACAACAGCATCAGCGCTAAAAAAAGCTTTGCTGTGCTCAAAGGACAGTAAGAAATGTGAACATCCAGCCTGAGAGGGAGGGAGAGAAAACTTCTAACTAGAGGTCGTGTCGCAAACCAGCCTTCACAGGGCACATGTTGCTGCAAAGGGCTCCGGAGAAGTAGAAGGAACACGCAGATAAGAAACAGAAGGGTCATAAAATAGAAACGGAGACCTCTAACTTCTCCCACTTTTGGGGTGGGCGTTTTCTGCTGAACATCTGCCCGGCAC
>NW_009620663.1:0-22226 GCF_000690535.1 Cariama cristata | reverse complement strand
CCTACGTGAGAGAATTCAACTTGCACCGAGGGGGCAGGAAAAAAAAAAAAAAGCATTTGCCACAGCTGCCGGTGCTGCGGGTTGGTGTCCGTCAGCAAACGCCCAGCGCTGGGGAGAGGAGGCTCCACGCGCGGGCAGCGGCTCCCGGCTTAGCCCAAGGCCCGGCCTCTCCCGTCCCCATGTTGCTGGGGGAGCTGGGGTTCCTCTGGCTTTGTGCAGATGACGTCCCAGGGCCAAGAGCAAGAGGACACAAGGAGATCTTTGTCCTTCTTCAGCGGGAGGCCAGGTAGAGCTTAGCCTAACTCCCTTCTTCCGTCATCTCTGCCTCAGCCTGCAAATTAACACCATCACCCTAAATCCACAAGCCGAGCAGAGAGAGTTGTTTGTATTTAAAAGCAACATAAAAAGCCTATAAAAAAGGTTAAAAGCCCCATATAATTATCTTATTTTATTTTATTTTCAGTCCCGTGGTATTAATTAAAAAAACATTACCCAGCTTGAGAATTTGATTCCTTCTGCCTGATATGGGGAAGGAAAGGAATCTCTCTTGAGAAAGGTCTCCAGGGTCCTTAATCACCATTTAGGGGCCCTGCTCTTTGAAGGGCCATAGAGGAACAAAGTGGTTTGGGGATTAGCGAATGGCTTTTATTTCTTCCCTAATGATGAGAAAAGTGCAACGAATGCCTAGGGCAGATGAAAATTGAGTCAGAAAATGTTGCGCGAGTGCCCTTCGCTAAGCTAGAGGATCAGTGTCAACAATATAAAATAAATGCCTCTGTTTGCTCATAAGAAATAATGTTTGAATCATTGAACGGTGAGGACGGTACTGGCCATATTTAACCGCCTTGTACCTGCAGCCCCTTTGCAAACAACCCCTTTGAAGTGACTTCAAAGGGTCTGTGCACATAAGGAGAGGCTGCGGTATCAGTCACCACGTTGGGTACTCACGGGGCTGCGGAGCAGAGCACAACAGAGCTGAGCTGCCTCTGCCCAACAGCCTCATTCAGGGATGGGAGTGAAAAAGAAAGCCATCCAAAAACCCCTGAGAATATTTTACGCCAAAGAAGAGAAAGAAGAAAATACGACGTGGTCCCTTTCACGTTGTTCTCCCAAGCCACTTTGAGCCGGGGTTTCCTTCAGCCATGGGGGAAAAAAAAGAAAAAAAAAAATTAGTTAATTCTAGGGAAAAAAATATTAAATAGAGTCATGATGCTCTGTAGCATGTTTCTGAAAGCATCTGTGGTGAGGGTGAGGAATCCAGGATGGAGCCAGTATCCCCAGACACCGCTGGAGACACTCCCCGGTCTTGGAGAGCGCCAAGCCAGGCCTGACTCAAAGTTAGCAGGCAGCCCGAGCCCGAAAGCTGACCTAACAGAAAACAACCCAACCTGCAAACCACACCGCAATTTTTTTTTCTTTCTTAAGACTGAGATACAGCTCCACCTCGGAGGGCAGACAGGAATTAACTTACGCAGTGAAATGGCAGGATTTGTGGGAGCGTCTTTTCTACTTTCCTTCTTTTTATAGTCAATTTTCCCCTCTTTGCACAGGCATCGCATGAGTCATAGGATTCAGGCTGTCTGTGCTGTCCAGATAGGCAACGGTGGCATCAGGATGCTACAACACGTTGTTTTTTAACTTGGAGGAACGAGACAAGTTCCCTGGGTAGTTCTGGAGCTCAGATCACCTTCTTCGGAAACGAGTGAGATAGTGACAGGTTAATTTTATCTGCTCATTTTACCTCTCCGTTCATTAAAGAGAAAGCCTACGAAGATACGATGTTCAAAAGTGCAGTGTTTTTATGTCAGGGGTTATGTGTTTCAGTGACACACGATGTCCTTCTCCTACTTACTTTGGCCATTTGAAAGGTTCAAAAGCACTTTCTGAGGAAAGACACACTATTAAATATGTACTACGTCATTTTATCCTGCAAGATATCTTAGTAAGCAACCCTCACCAGAGGTGTGTAAATGTTCTTCCTTTTTTAGAAATCTAAAATCAGTTCTTGTCTTTAGAGGATTTCACAGGGAACTTGGGCAGGATGAGGAATCAGGCAAGAACCTCAGGATTTCTGAGATAATTACTATTTTCAAATGACGAAACAGCGTGAATGAAAGCGCCAACAGTTTATCTCCATGGAGACGAATAAATTACCTGCTACTACAGAAAAAGCAACCTGGTCAGCACCTTGGATATTTGTAAGGAATGAAAAAAATAATGATAGGGCAAGTGCTCCCCAACTAGCAATCGGCAGAGAAAGGCAATACGTTGTAATGGAGAACGCAGACTAGCGACATGCTTTACTGCACATTACCTGAACATATGAAATAAGTGCTGAGCTAGCAGTATTGTCTTCATTAAAATACCTGTACTGTGCAGGTGACATAAATGGATGAAGCGGGAAAATTACTGAGGAATTTTAAATACAAGGAGCTGGAGAGCTTGTGTTTGCCTCTCTTGTATAAAACTAAACAGATGTGGGAGCAATAGCTTTTTGTTAAGGCTGAAATCAGAAGCAAATACTTTGACGAAGCCGAGGAAGCGTAGAGATTAGGAAAATATTGTGGTCAAGAAATGGAAGGATGGATGCTGTATAGACCCCCAAAGATGCTGAGGAGAGGCATTTAGGAGATGGTTTTTACATATGCCGAGAATGTAACACTGCCAGCCTTTATGTCTGTGGAGAGGAAAAGCGGAAACATGTACCCGTGGTTCAAAAGGGCTTCGAGAAAAAAAACACAGATGGGTTCAGACAAACTGCGGTGGCTGGAGGGAGCGGAGGGAGGACGTGAGAAGGGAAGCGTTACGGTGAAAAGCAGTGTCACAGCTTATGAAGCCCTTGGGTCACGGGAGGGCTGGGAATAGAGTCTTGATTCCCAGGGACCAACGCCATGGTGGTCTCCTCACAGGCCAAAAAAAGGGAACAGTGCCCTTGGTTAGGAGCAAACGGGAGGACGTCTGCCTCTGACGTAAGGCTGATGAGAGACGGCTTTGGCTTTGGAGCTAGTCTTAGGAAAAGGGATCTTTCTTGTCCTTTGATAGGACAAGAGGAAACGGTCTCAAGGTGCGCCAGGGGAGGTTCAGGTTGGATATCAGGAAGAACTTCTTCACTGTAAGAGTCGTTAGGCATTGGAACGGGCTCCCCAGGGAGGTGGTGGAGTCACCATCCCTGGAGGTGTTCAAAAAACATTTAGATGTGGCACTTCGAGACATGGTTTAGTGGGTTTAGTGGGCATGGTGGCATTGGGTATACGGTTGGACTTGATGATCTTTGAGGTCCCTTCCAACCATAATGATTCTATGATTCTGCAAGGCAAGAGTTAACCCTGGAAGCATGTTTGCGATCCTGGAAACTGCAAACGCATCGTGAAAAGACAGAAAAGCTAAACAGACAAAGAGAGAGGATCCATAAAGGAAGCAAATCAGTCGTGGTAAAGTGGAGACAGGGATGAGGGCAATAGGTTCAGCGTTGCTAAGGAAAGATGGAAGAGATTAGGATGAGCAATACGCAGAAGGTCTTCCCACTGTAAACAAACTGGGAAAAGAGGACGCTGGGAAAGCTGTACAAATAAGCAGAAGTAACTTAGACAGCTATTTAGAGGAGAAAAATGAAATCTTGGCTGGATTCCCTCCGAGGGAAGGAATCAGCACCGTGGTCGGGCATCAGGCGTTCAGAGCCCTGCATACCCTCCGCTGCAAGCACCGCCTCGCCAGCAAGGCCGGCCAGGCGCTGGGGTCCCGGCCGGGCGGGCTGAGGGCTGGGTCTTGTGTCTGCAGGTGCCAGAGGTCCTGTGAGCTCTTCGGGAACAAGGACCAGAAATATTTGGCTAAAGAAGGATAGCACAGGACAGAGGAGCTTCCTGGGCAGGCAGGTTTTGATTTCACCTGACGGAAAAGCAGAGTGGCATAGTGGCATAGAAAAAAAGAGAGAAGAGAAATTTACTCTATGTTTTATTAATATTTTGAAATGTTGTGGGGTTGTTTTTTTTTAAAAGTGAGTTGATGAACAGGTTAATAGACAACAAACCAGGATATGAAGCCTTAATCTGTCAGCTACCTGTGTGTCACAGACAACTTTTCAGCCCTCTGTCATGATATTTTATGTATTTACATAAGAAAACGTGAAGTAGAAAATCCCGATAATTTTAATCTTCTTATAGCCTGAATTGCTGCAGAGAAAAAAAGGGAGAAAGATACTTTTTCATTATTTTCTTTTGAGAGAAAAATCAGATACCACATGGTCATAAAGCCCTGAACTGAGAGCGATAACAAGTCCTCTTTCCCAAAGAGCTTACAATGTGTAGAGGGGGAGAAAAAAAAAAGGGGGGGGTTGTGTGTAGAGGGGATAAATGGTCTTTTCATATCCAGAAATGCTTTATTTTCGCATGAGTCATAGCGGGTTTGAGTAAGTCCTTTAAAATGCCTCACATTTTGGCTCTGGGCACGGAAAGCCTCTGTCAGAAGTCAAGTTTCTTAAAGTCACTGGAAGGCCATATATGAGCTAGGGAAACTGAGAGCCGCGTCCGCTGCCACAGCCCCCATCCCAGGTCAGCGGCCGTGTCAGCGCTGCAGACCCTGCGGCCATCGCCACCGTGGGAGCTTCCACACGTGCACACAAGCCTGCGTGGATGGCTCCAAAGTGATGGGGCTTTCAGATGTCAGCAGGGACGTGCGAGCCTGTCCATGGCAATGGGGGCTAACTGGTGCTAGCAACCAGTTTTGGGGTGTTTGAGTGGGTTTTTTTTCTTTATGTTGTGCTTTTGTCTGGGAAACATCCCTAGGGATGGCGAGGGTGGCTCCTGTTGGGGAAGTCTTTTGTGCCAGCATTTAAACAGGATCTGTTCAGGATGCCCACGCTTAATTCATATCGTTCCACATTTTCAGAGCCTTTTTCAGTCCTTTTACCTAAGCCTGAAAGCTTTCAATTGTTTCCTCAGTGTTTCAAGATTGGCATCAGCTCAGGTCTCTGGGTGGAGATATCCTCTGGGCCACGGTATTGTCGCTACAGCCGTCAGGGGTGGACATGGCCGATTCCTGTCTGAGGGCTTTGGGGGCAAGAAAGAAAACAGAAGTGATAGAAGGCTTCGTAGCCCCCCTGGCTGACTTTCCACCAGCCAAAAGCACTTCCCCATCCATCTCCCTGGGAGAGGCAGGGGAAAGATGTGGGAAGAGCCTCCGGGAACACAGGTATCTGTCACAGCTCTTGTTACGGGGCTTCTGCATCACTTCATGTGCTTCCCTTTTAAAACTAGGAGTCACACCTGGGGACGTGGTGAAGTCCCCACAGAAAACCTGCTCTGAGTGGCTTTCCTTCTGCCACTGGAGTTGCTCTGAATGATTCTGGGGAGAGGGGGGGATTTTCAAGCAGAACCTTTGGAGACAGCGCTTCGGATGATGAAAATAATTCCCTTACCCGGTCGAAGCGCTTTATACCTCCTTTTTGGCCTGTTTGGCTTCTTCCAAGGCTCAATAAGAGTCATTAAAACTTCTGCCAGTTTGCTGTAAGCCAGGCCTAATGTTGAAGCAAAGCTATCCCCAAGGATTTTATTGAACTATGTATAAAAATAAATGATACAGTCAGTACAATAGCCCTGCCTTGCCTGTTTGATACTAAAATGAGCTTTGTCCCATCTATTCACCTTCCAGCGCACTTTGAATACATCTAAGGAGACATTTCCACCACGGAAATGATGGCGAGAGGTTGTCCTGTCGCTCAGACACCTTTGTCTCATGGCAGCCACCAGCCGACGACTGGATTTCTTCCTGACATCTTGGTGCCGTGTCTACCACACATTCACATCCATTAATGAGCCTCCCTCCTATCCTGAACGTTACTTGTCACATGAGGATGGTGAATCTGTTATAAGGTTGGTCACCAAACGGTCAAGACCGCGCGGAAAAAGCCACAGAGATTCACTTAACAAGCAATGGCTGCAGGGTGCAGCCACCAGAAGACAGTCCTCAGCAATGGCGATGAAAATTCACAGTCAGGGCACCACTCAGATCTGAATTTGTCTCTTTTTACCGCACTGCCTTGCTCTGCGGCCATGACATCACCTAATTTAACTAAAAGTCCATCGTCACTCGGCCATGGATCCTCAACAGCGCCGGTAGTTTCTGACCCAACTCCATCAAATAGCTTTTTCACAAAGGTGCATGAAAATGTCTGTGCAAGTCACGGGGGGACTTGCCCATTCTCAGACTTGTCCCCCTGCTTCGCTCACCGTGCCACAAATGAGACTCAGACTAGGCTGGGCTCACAGAAGCACGGCCAGACACTTTCATTTATTCCAAGGAAACACGTCTTCCGATTTGAGTCCATCCATACATCTTTGCTTTTTTCCCCCCTGTTAAAGAAAACTTGGAAACAGATCTTGATGCAGCTGGATCAGCTCCACTCTAGTAATTTAGCAGTTCGAACTGTTCTCAGTTGGTGCCTCTAAAAACTGTCGTCCTTGGGTGTTTATCTCAAAAATAACTCTGCCGTGAAACCAACACGCTGGGTTTCCTCGAGCAAGACCACCACTCTGCCTCTTATTTAACCCAAATGATCAGATCCAGGTTTCTTTCCATGAAGACTCATGGATACCCATCACCCTTCGCAAAGAAACCAGCAGTAGATACTACATGACCTTTCTTCTGAGAGCAACGTGTACTTCCCACGTACACCTCTACATCTGCCCCAGCCCACGTGTGGGTCCAGCCAGGAGAGAGCAAGGGAGGGAAATGAAGAGCCAGGAGAGATGATGGAAGGCAGGGCAGGACCAAGAGGAATCTCCCCCTGGCATTATCGCCTTCTCTGACACCACCATCGCCTCCCTCGTAGCTGCCTTAGCAGCAACACCTCATTCTTCTCCCTTAAACTCCCCCTTTGAACTAGGGAAGAGTCCCTCAGCCAAAGCTGGAGCGTGGGCTTAAAAGCAGCAGGTAGACTTTAGCTGCTGCTGGACTATTGTAGTCGGTGGTGGTGGCGGTGATGGTCGCAGTGGCCGTGGTGGTGGCCACTGCAGAGGATTGCCTAAGCCCAGGCACGATGGGATCCCAGGTGCTCTGGTGGGAAGAGCAGGGCTGGTGCAGGTGCCAAAGCTGAAGCCAAGAAGGGTGACAAGAAATGGTGAAGCAACCAGCCAAGGCTCTGGGAGAGCTGGTCTCCCTTGTCATGGTTGAGGGGTGGCAGTGGGAGTTGTTTTGGTGTCTGTGGAGGGGAAAAGAGGAAGGCGGTTAGGTGAGAGGAGGATCAGTCACACCGAGGAGTGGGAAGGAGAAAGGGGCTCTGCCTGAGCCAGGTGACTGCTGGATTTTTCTGCACTTTCTCCCAGCTCTTGGGCTCAGCCAAGAGAAAATCTTCTCCAGATGCTGCAAGTTGACATGTCAAGGAGTTGATCAAGCTCCTTTCTATCCACCTGTTGACAACGCACAAGCAGAAAGTTTCAGAAAGATCCAGTTAAACTTGGTGTAAACCACAGAGTTGTATTTTCTACAAACCTCCCACATAGCCTCTCAGACCTAACCTAAACTGAACGTTGTCTCCTGAGATTTTTCCTGGTGTTTTGTGATAATGGGTGTTTTTCCTCAAACCCTAGCGCCCGAATGGAAACCATCATATGAGATTCTCAGCCTTCATTAAAAAGTAGGTTTCTAGCCCTCAAGGCCATGAAAGAAAGCTCCAAATTGTGAATCAAGCAAATCATACTGGCTTCGAGACCAGAAGACAAATCAAAAGAAGGTGGCAGTAGGTAACCACCGTGCCCACGGCTCCATGTAGCTCCTGGTCCAGGAGAGCTGGGGCTGTCACTGCAGGGCCCTGACTCCGTTCTCGGGTCAACTGCCCTGTGCCACCATGCCCTGCAAAATAAAGGTGTATAAGCTTTTGTTTGGTAGTTGTTGGGTGATTGGACGCCTTCGTTATGTTTTATTTTGGCGTGCATAGAGGTAGAAGGAGACTCACCAATATAGGCGCGCACGCAGGCACGTACCCACAGCGAATGTCGGGTTTGCTGCTGCAGACACAGTCACTGTTTCAGTGACACCGACGGAAACCCCAGACAAATTCATCAGCCCCACTAGAGTCCCATTACAGACATTGTTCAGTTATAACGAGGGTACAGAAATAACCCGGAGATTCTTAGTTTTCTGATGACAATATTGGGAACAAATGTTACACAGCAAAAAAATGACAAGTGCTCGCACGTCGCTTTCCGACTTTTCTAACTAAACTCCTCCGAGTACAAAAAAGGATACGGAAAGAAACAATTTAATCCTTGTCCTAATGTGGAAAGACATTCAAAAGGAGCAGGAAGAATAGGACTTGCATCTTTAGCTTGCCATCTCCATCAGTCTTTTATATACAGATTTCACTTTGGTGCATGCTTAAACTGTTATATTTTTAATTTTGAGAACGTAAACATCATCTTTTCAGTACAGAAAGAGCTGGTTGTTCCCAGCCCTGAATGTTTTGGTGATTCCTTTCTGCCAGTGAAGGAGAGTGTTTTTCAGAGCACGTACATCACTGACTTTGCTGCCTAGATGCAGCGAAACGCAGCGGTCGGTGCTGCGCTCTGGCACTGCTGCTGGTTTCTGCGGGGCCAAAGTGAACTGCTACAGAAAAGGAGCAGGAAACGAAATTTCAGATTGATCAAAAAGGCAAAATGTTTTGTGACTTTTGAAACAGCACCGCAGAAATCCAACTGCCTCACGAGCACCAGACGCAGCAGCGTTAGCAAGCTTCGCATCAAGGGGCTCGGTCCAAAGGTTTGCTTGGAGGGGAAAGTGCTGGTTTAAAGGTTTTTAAAAACTCAGCTCACATGTGCGTACACCCTGCGCGGCGAAATGTGTTCTGAGCCTTTTCTCTTAACAATTCTTATTTTCTAACTAAGATAATTGAATGACTCGGTGAACACGGCTGGCATTAAAATCTTGGGGGAGGGAAAAGCAGAGGTAGCAAGCTCTAAATCCTCTGCCAAATCCCCTTTTCATAATTTATAGTCTGTCACCGGTTTATCGCCGAGAACCGTCCCTCTTTTTCTCATTCTCCAGGCTCCTTTCCCAGTGGACAGTCCATGCCAGCTGTCTCGGCAGCAGGAACGTCCTTTTTTTCCCAAGCCTCGACCTGTGGGAAAATCTTCATTGGCCAGTAATTGATTCCACCCTGCCAGCTCCATTACTTTAGCCTGCAGTCAAACTGCCAGCAAGCTGGAGACAGGCAGCCCCAGCCCTCCCCTGCTCCCGCTATTGAAGTCCGCTCCTGCCCCGGCCCTCAGCTACCGGGGCTCTGAGCTGACGTGTCAGCCCGCCCGGCAATTAGCACTAAGCTGAAAATTAGCCTTTGCTAGCAAAGCCAAGCACCTGACAGCTAATTGTTGATGTCAGACTGATGTGCATTTAATATGGAAAGGTTACTTATCAAAGGGTCCTTTTTTTTTTTTTCCCCTGTCGGGCTCGCTCCGTCTCTGAATTGCCGCAGGCGCTTACAGCCCACAAACCAATAAAGATCTTATACTTCATTTAACTTACGGAGCCTTCTAAATACCCTTTTCAAACTCTCGGTGTAGGGCACTGCGGTACTCATCTATTTATATTGTTTATAAAGAAGCCGCTGCTAACCAAGCAGTTATTGTTTTTAGTCTCTTTTTTTGGAATCAAAATATTGGGGGGTGAAGAAAGGTTGATAACAGAATAGCAACTGCCAGCCGGCCCCGGGATTAAAAATAAATTAAGTTTTGACTCATCCTCAGAGTCTTGCCAGCCTTTCTTCACGCCAGGCTACTTCAGCGTTTACAGCATTACCTATGCTTCCCTGGCTGCGCATACCATAGGAAGGAGGCAGGGAAAAATACCGGTCCCGTTGATTTTAACACCGGTTTTGCCACTCATCACAACAGAGCGGGGACTTCCTTGGTGGCTTTGCGGGCGACAAATGGACACCCTCCTTCAGGTCCGCATCCTCTGATCAGACGGCAGAAGGCGAAGCCTTGTGCGCACGGAAGCCCCCGCACGCATCTCCCGACCGTAAAATGGGGGCTCTGGCTGGCGAAGGCCGTAGCGAAATGTTTTCCAAGAGGGGAGGGCGATCGCTGGACTGAAAACGGGCTGCACGACGAGCATTATCATTGGGAGCATCTGCCCGATGCTGCGCAGGTTCCCATCTAGTACCCCCATAAATAGCTGAAAAAAAGCAAACCCACCAGGTATTTAAATAGAATCACGTTTGTTCGGAGTGGACGCGCACATTTCAAGTCGTGCTAAAGGCCTGCTAAAGAAGCGGTAAGGTTTTGCAGTTGCTCAGAGGAAATTAATAGAGCCTACGGAGCCGAGGGGGTCAGCAAAGACAGCAGTGGCACACATAAAACTCTGGCACGCAAGCTACAGTAAGAAAAAAGCGCTGATGGCTTTAAATGAAGCAAGAGAGAAGACAGTCTCCAGCATGGAAAGCAAGTATGAAAAGTGGTAGTAAATCAGAGAGGACACAAACACAACAACTGTTTGATACAAATCATATTCTGACAGGGAGACGAAAAGTACCAGTGTGAGTTGTGTGGAGCAATTGCTCGTATTCATTATCCACAGGTGGAGGAAAATATTTTTCATGTATATCGAATGTATCTCCTTTTTGAATGAAGGTGGTCGAGTACTTCACAGAGTCTCTGTCCTCTAAATACTGTGTTTTAAAGTACGAAAGTGTGTAATTTGTACTCTTCCACTAACTTCACGCTGCAGAAACTTAAGCAGAGAATATCCAGCTGTGCAGGATCTAGAGAAGGACTTTCACACTAAAAAACTTTCAGAAGAAAATACTAATTAATTCACATTTCATCATTCGTTAGGCATTGTCTGGATAACAACGTCTGTGCATTACTTTCCATATTAAAACCTATCCTCTGCAGTGACGTGTTTCCTAAATTTGACAAATTAAAAATTTGGAGGTGAATGAAAAACACAGTGGAGTTTACTCGGAGCAATGAACAGAGCGACGGGAGCAGAGGACGCGGAGGCACCCGACTTACTGGGGCTGAGTGTCTGGGCAGGCAGGAGCTGCCCTCCGCACCCAGCAGAGCTGATGGCAAAGTCCTGCACGTCCCGGTGGTCCCCGGACAGACGGACAATAGAGAAAACTTTCACCACCGTGCAGGCTGCCGCTTTGCCAGGCCCACCGCGCTCCGCTGAGACCAGAGATCACATCGCTTGCTCTGATGGGTCCTGGCCATGCTGGTCCCCTCGTGGGCAGAAACTCCACGCGCTGCGTGTCCCAGCCGTAGAGCGGTGCGGGGGGCTATGGGCACCCACCCACCCCCCGGCACGAAGCTCCCCGCCTGACTCCCTTGGAAGGCAGCATGTAAACTAAGCAAATGCTTCATTTTAAATACATGCTTAAACCCCTCTGCGTTGGTCCTCGGCCGGGATTTAAAGATGTGTTGGGAAGTTTTGGCAGCGTTGCTTTCAACTTGGCCGGCGAAGAGATGTTGAAAGCCACACGTCTGCATCCACGCTGGAGTTCTGAAATGTGTTAATGAAGACATTCTGTTACCAGCCCTTTCCTTCCTACACAAGACAAAACCCACCGGGTGATAAACGTGTCTGCAACAATTCGTATGTTTTACTGCTTTCCAGAATATGGATCAATTTTAACACTTTTTATAATGCTTGTATCCTAGCCAAGACAAAGCCAACGACTCCAGTCTGATTCAAGCACAGGTTTAACGCTCTCCGCTGAATCGGTCCTAGAAGAGGAGAGAGTTCAAGAAGTCATCTCGCGCACTGCCCTGCTCAGGGTGGGAGAGCGGCCGGGCAGATGTTTGTCTGAGCCGTCCTTGAAGATTTCCAGTAACAAAAGCCACACAAATTCCCTCAGGCGATTTATCCTACTCCTTCAGTTTCCTTACTGATAGAAATTATTTTATGGGGTCTAATGCAATGCTCCCCTGCTGCAATTTAAACCATCGCTTTTCTTTCCTGTCTTCCACAGGCACGGAGAACGCTGCTCCCCGCAGCTGACACGTACGTAGTTGAAGCCTTCCATATTTTCGTTAGTCCAAACAACGCTGATTTTTTCCATGTTTCCTCAGAAACATATCCCAGGCCCCTGAGCACTGTTTTCTTCTGCACTCTCAACAATGGACCGAGCTCCTTTTTGCAGCACTGAAGCTAAAACTGGAACTGGTGCCCCAGCAAAGGCCACACAGGCGTGAGCAGAGTGGAAGGATGCGGTTGGGGGTCCGAGCTATTCTCCTATCACGTGTCCCAGCAGGACACTTGCCTTTCCTACCACAACGTGACGATGCTGAATTCTTACTTTCTGCAATGCCATTTATGCAGAACTCTTGCCTCTCCTACAGCTACGCTTCATCCCTTCGCAAGGTAGGAGAGTCGCTGGGCCCCGGTGCTTCCTCACCGCCCCCTGTAGCACTGCGGTTTGGGGCAGGATTCTGTCAAACCTGCTGTTCCCCAGGGGCAACCTCTTCTCACCAGTCCTTCCCCCACCCAGCTATCTCTCCACACCTCATCTCACATCACAGGGACCTGCCTCTTCCCTGCAAAAACGAAATGCCCACCCAGGCCAACCAGAAGTCCCCCTCCGGCCCCCACCTCGCTCTCGCTCCTGGCAGGGCAGGATGGAGCTGGCAGGGAGGTGATGCCCGCCTGGTGTGACAGCCCCACCTGAGAGGTCCTGCACGTGGCCAAGCATCCCTGACTCCACGGAGGGGCTCTTTGGGAAGGGCCACTTTCATCAGAGCATCCGTCCCTCCTTTGATGCCAGGGGCAGAATCACTGTCTCGGAGAGCATCCTCCTTCTGCAGAACTGGGGACAGCCAGCAGACTGGGGACCTGAGGTGCACGGGCAAAGGACAGATGCCGAAGCCTGACTCCATTCCTCTCTCCTCTGAATGCAAAGAAGTTGAGAGCCCGGCTCCCTGCTCTCCCACCGCTCAGCTGGCCAACGCGGGCACCTCTGGGGAGACTGTAGGGAGCGGGAGTTCTTTCTAAGTCCTCCATGACAAGCCCCAAAAGATGGCTCTGGTGATAGGTTGTCCTAGGGTCATCCTTGTCTGTGGTTTACCTAATGTAAATGTTATTTAGACACCCACCAGCGAACATCCTGCTATGGAGCACAACAGCTGCTGGTTCAGCAAGAGTTTCAGCCAAAAAAACAAAAGGGGGGAAATTTTCATTATATAAAGTTTTCTCATACTTAAGTATTAATATCACTAGATAATACATATCCCTGTAATCTGGAACAAGGGTTTACTTCTTAGGACGTAAAAGCTTCTTTCTATCAGATTGGAACACACGTGTGTCTCGGTGAGCTTGTATCTTGAGTTATTTAAAAAAGAAGGAAAAAAAAACCCCGCGATTTTAGCATCAGCTAAAACGAGGAAAAGATCTCAGCCTCTCCAGCCAAAACAATGACCCGATGCAGGACTCAACTCTATCAGGTAATGCTCAAGGGAACATTTTAAATGAGGAAAAAAGAGTGGAAGCGGGGGAAAAAAAAATAAATCGTCATTGTATTCTGATTCAGTAATGTTCCTCCGCTAGCATTAACAGCTTATCTCGCCATCTAAGCACTTCTAGATAACAGGCTGGGTTTTATGTCGAGTACAGGCTGTACCAAGTCACTAAAACCCCGCTATTGTTAAAGATTATGTAAAATGGTCTATCAAAGTGTCACTTCTTCCTGCCCACCCCCCAGGCCCTTGTGTTGCATAGTTCCTTATAAAAGCCAAGCACAAAGGGGGAGCGAGGCACCCAGCCGTAGAACGGCCCATCGCAGAGCCGGCATCCCACCAGCCCAGAGGTACGTTTCGGAGGGTCGTACCGCAAGGTCACTGAAGTGAAGAGAGAAAAACATCCAAATTAAATTTTTTAAGTGAATTTGTCCTTGGGAAAACGTTTGCGTTTAGCAGCCTGTGCACCTGCAGAGCTGCTGAGGACCTTTCTGTGCCTCGGCTGGTACAACACGTCCCAGCACAGCACAGGCATTGGAAGACGAAGCTGGAACAGGTTCGGGAGAAGTATGCTTTTCTAGCATGTCGAATGAGATTTCTAGATATCCACGCCACGTCCATTGTTCATAAATAAGCTGTGTCAGAACAAAACAATGAAAAATCATGAAATTTGATAACCGAATTCAAAAAGTTGCTTGGTTTTGCTGGTGGTTGGTTTTTTTCCCTTCCAAGTAGATTTTCAGCCCAATTTTAGTGCAATTTTGAAGGTGCTTTCTGAGGAGGCCTGAACTGGTACGCGTTGGCAGCTGCAGTTTGGAGCTCCAGGGCCGGCGTTTCTGTGCGATGGGAAACAGCTCCTCTGAGCCAGGGCAATCCCGCAGGGATTTGGGGACAAACTCCTCCTCCCCACCAGGGCAAAGTCATCGCCGCAGCCATGGAAATAACCACAGTGGCTTTGATGAAGGGACAATTGCTCCTAAGAGGTGTGTGTACCAGGCCTCAGAGAGGTGGGAGGTCTAGGAAAAGAGGATGCTAAATTCAGTATGTTCTGATATCTTTTTCTATTTTTTTGAGGAAGATGCCCATTCTCCTTTACAGGCCAGCTTAAGCAAAGTGATTTATTTTTTGTTTTCAGCTCCTAGGTTAAACACAGATAGGCATCACTAAATGCCTCGGAGGATCCAGCGCTCTCACAGCCCACCCAGAGAACTGGTGGGGTTAAGATGAATGCCACAGAAGAAGCTCGGGTTTAGCCACCCGTGGGTGGTTGAGGCAGCACAGAGGCCCAGACACCTCATCCGAGAGCAGATCCCCTGTTGGGGGGGATGGCTGAGACAAGAACAGCTGGACTGGCTCCCACCAGCACTGCCCAGTTTCCAACCCTTAGCAGATTTGCCTCTGCCAGCAGGGGTTTCTGTGCATTTAGTGACCCTGGATGGCTTTTCCCTGCTTCGGTTTGCAGAGTCTCCCCTTCAACCTGTGCACCCTTTCAGCCTCCCCCGCATCCCCGCAGACCTGGCTACGCATCAGCCGGAGAAGGTTTTTTTCCTTCTGTTTGCTCCGAACTTGCCTCTTGCTGGCTTCACTGGATGCCTCTGTTCCTAGCACTTGGGAGGAACAATCAATCCCCACCCCCCCCCAAATGATGTTATATATCACACCTGCCCTCAGACATCTCTTTTTCTCAGCACCAGGAGGATGCAAACCGGTTGCACCCCATCCTTAATGCTCATATTCCTGGGAAAAGTGAGCGGGCAGGAGAGCTGCATACATTTGTGCAGGGTTCAAATAAGCCTTTGTTAAGTATTTGCTTAACATACAAATGCTTTTCACATGTCAAGGTGGGCAAATCAAGCCTATCTTCTAATTAAGGAAGGGATCAGATGATGTCTTCCCCCCCAGCAGAGATTTTCTAGAATTTTTGCCTGGATTCAGCGGCATGTTCTAAGCACAGGGACTGACAGGGAGGGGAGATGGGTAACAGAGGGCTTGCGCTATTTGTGATTCCTGCTAGAGAGCACAGCAAGAAAAGGAACAAGAAAAAGTAATTCCCACTTAACTGTCCAAGAGCTGGTCAAGACTAAATACAGTTTGTATCAACAAGAGCAGCAAACCACCAGCACATCTCATTTTCGTCTGCTATACATGGGGGCCTGATATGATAGATTTAAAGGACACCTGTGTCTTGTTGCACCAGGATACGCACCCTCTTACAGACAGCATGCACGGGCACCCAGGCATAGCTCCATCATGTGCTGGCAAGTAACGGAGAAGTTTAGCAAACATACCTGAAATAGCTCACATACTTAGAGATGCCAAACCAGCTCATGACACCATTTCCAGAGGGGTTTTCTCCTCAGCTCTCGGCACCCGCCCCCAGCCACTCAAACGACATTTGTCCATGGGGGCTTGCACTCTCATCAATTAGAAGACGACAACTTGAAAAACTCGCATTTGTCGTTGCAAGCCGAAACGGGCAGCCCTGCTCCTTCATGCCCAGCCTTGACAAGGAGCTTCCCCAGGCCTGGGCTTGCTCTGGGGCTGTGTGTGCTCTTGCCCCACTCTTTGGTCCCTCTGCTGCCTCCTCCTCCTCCTGCTCCCTCCTTCCCTGTCCCCTGCACCCACTGTCATCGTACACTCTCGCCTCCCTCCCTCCTTTCCTTCTAGCCCTCTCCCCCAGGTTTTTGCAGGGAGGAAAGGTTTCTCTCCTCTTTTCTGCCTCTCCCCCTTGCTCCAACCACGTCTGCCAGCAACCCAACCCTCCCGGGCACCCACGGCCGTGATAGCTGAACAGCAGCAACAAATACCCCAACACAACACAACCCCTGGGTTTGGGGAGCTTAATCCTGCAAGCCCCCCACTGCAAAAGCACCCAAAACTGAAAGCTAGTGCGTTCACAAAGAGTTGATTGATTGATGAAGAAGACTGAGGACCAAACCGACTTTGCAAGAAGAAGCTGAAGGGTTTGCGGAGCGGAGAGGGTACCTGAGCAATGCAGGGAGGGGGACTGAGCGATTGTACGGGGTGGCCCGGCTAAGGGCAGGGAAGGTAGGCTGGCAATGGCAGGGAACAGAGGGAAAGGGAAGTCGGGCTGACATGAAGAACCTTCTTGGTGAAGAAATCTAAGAGACGAGACAGGGAGCTGATGCTCCTTTGCTTTAATGGTTTAAAACTGGGCTGAGGGTCGTGCTAGACGCCGCGCTGCAGAGAGGCCCTGAGGAGGGTCCCCAGCAAACCAGTTGGGGCTGGTGGCCCTCATCCCCACGGCGGGGTTTTGCTGGGAAACCTCTTCTACGGCTGGACTTGATGATCTTTGAGGTCTCTTCCAACCATAATGATTCGATGATTCTATGATTCTCCCGCAAGCAGACAGGGTCCTGCCCGCCCCCAGGGCAGCCCACCCAAACCCTCCGGTGCCCCCGAAGCGACTGCGTTCCCCTGGGGCAGGGGCTTCTCCCGCGTGGCCTGGGGGCCGCAGCCTGTGGGAGTCACTGGGTTTGGCCTTGCCGTTCAATTAAATTAAAAAAAAAAAAAGCCCTAGCTGCCTTGGAGGGGAGGGCGAGGAGGGGAACGGTCTCCCCAGTAGCTGCCTAATCACTCCCAGGGTGAGGGCTCTGCTCCTGTCAGCACAAACTAGCAGTTACGATTAATGGGCTGTGGCAACCGGATCCCGGCACTAACAGAGACAGCAGGTCCCACCATTTGCATGCAGTAAATTATTCAGGCTGTCAGCTGTTCGGATGCGAATCGGTAATGTTGCGGTTAAACGCTGGCCACATGGCTAATTTGAGGTGTGCCCACCAGCCCCTGCACCGGGGAGAATTGGCTCTGCGCTGGGGCGGGCAGCACAGCTGTGCCACCGGCACGGCTCCGGCAAGCCCCAGGCCCCGGCTGTCGCAGCACGGGCGCGCACGGCTAACGATGTCCTTCTGGGAACAAAAAGCACCAGGAAAAGCCCAACACTTAGCTTAGGTTTCAAGGGACTGCGAACTTGAGAAGATGGGGAGAGCTGGATGCCAGCAATTAAACCTACCTGTGCCCGCGGCCACGGCCAAGTGTTTCACAGGAGTCAAACACATGGCCAGACTCAAAACTGGAGTATCCCTATACTAAAAATGTAGCATCATGTAATAAACTCAGGATTTGCCAGTTAAACCTGATTTTTAAAAAGCCAAAGGTAGCGTACCAGAAGAGTCTCCATTCCGGTGAGCGGAGGGTGCCTGGTGTGAGCATCCACAGACGGCTCCGGGTGAACTAGATGGGCACTGCCAGCATCCCGGCCTGCTTACCCGGCCGTGAGAGGTGCGTTTTGATGTACCCACCCTCATCCAGAAAATAATTCTTTCAGAATAACCCTTCAGGGTGGAAAGACTGACCTAAGTTCAGCTACTGCTTTTCCAGAGCACAGCATGAAGCAGAACAACAAACATGGGGCAGAAGGAAGAAAGTTATTTGGAAAGCAACAGGAAAAAAAAAAAAACCAGCACGGGCAGTGGTCTACCCACGCATCGATCCGGTTCTTCACGCCTCCTTTCCCACGGAGAGAAGGGACGGCGAGAGCTCGGGCAGGAGCGTACCACCGAACGCAGGACCGAGTCGTTTCTTCACTAGCACCTCAGTGTGGACAACTGCAGCAAGGTCCCGTCATTTACCTTCAAAGCAGAATTGCTTTACGCAGGGGTCTGCCCGCCTTCGCTGGGACGCAGCCCGAGAGGGACTGTATCTCATGTCAGGAGCTCGAAACGGTTCAGAGTTGTCCCCTATGGCTCCGTACCCCAGAAGCGCCTGGACCCTTGCTAAGCATCATCCCCCCAGCAAAGATGCTGGGCTGCAGTACTGGCAGCTTTCTTGGGAGTACTTGGCTTTTTCAAATATGCAGGTCTTTTAATTAAAATTAAAGTTGATTAAGAAGTTAGTTGATTAAGAAATAGAAATAGTGACAGGCATTCTTCTGAGGAAAAAAAAACAACAAACAAACCAAAACTGTAGATCAATCCTCAGACTTTTAGAGTCTGAAACTAAAAACGAAGAGGAAATAAAAGGGGGATGGTAAATGTGTAAGCACAGTGGCGTAAATAGGTAGGAAAGTCATGGTAATGAATAGCAAAACACAAGTTTAAGGGTATGAGGTCACCTTGCTAAACAAGTACCTACCTCTGAACGGACGGGCAGATCAAGGTGCCCGTGTGGGCCCAATCTCTTCAGCACTGAGCTCACATCGATTTGGAAACATCTGGGCATAGCCCATTCGATCCGCCCGTATTTAGGAGAAGTGATTAAGAGAGTGTGATTGTCAGAAGGTCAAGCTGTTTCAGATCTACAAAGACTTAAAATCCATTCAAGTGCTCAAACGTATGCACTGAATAGTCCCGTTGCCACCAAAGGACCGTGTAGCAGCGTGGAAATTCAGGCAGCAGGATGGGTTTTTGCACATCAGAGCCGTATTTTTATCCTCATTGAGGCCCAAAGTACTTATGCATATAGACGCTAGCAGTAAACCAACAGAGCCATCCTTTATGACGGTATGACCATAATCTAACTTGACAAATGCAGTTGTCAGCATCCCTTAAAGTAAATTACAGCTACGCCCCTTTGGCTAAATCCTGAGCCCTTTCAAATAACAAACCCAACGTCTCTCTCCCAAGAGTCGTGTTCTCTGCATTGTATTTTCTGACGTGCTTTCTCACCATCAACCTTTCATCCTGTTGAACTGATTTCCATTGTAAGCGGCGGAAGGCAGAGAGGATAACCCGTTAACTTCACGCCGGTAAAATGCGGGCTTGCCCAGAGGAAAGGCGGTAGAGAGGGCACATCCCTGGCAGGGCCGGCTGCCGAGTCCCATGTCAGGTGCTCGAACAGGGTAACACGTCCGTACAACTGTGCTTTTCTATAAATAGCGGCTAAGCTGGGGCTAACGACTGGGAAAAGGTCCTCCCCCGCTGCCCACCTTCAGAGCTGACAGGGTGCTGCCATGGTCTGCATCCAGGTGCTCAGGCACAGCTCTTCCAGTCTGGTGCCCTCGCTGCTACCAGCAAACACAGCACCCGAAATAAGGCTGGCGACGCTGCAGTCGGCCCTTTTACAGGAGGGACTCGGCTGAGCTTCCTCCCCCGCTGCCCACCTTCAGAGCTGCCATGGTCTGCATCCAGGTGCTTAGGGGCAGCTCTTCCAGCCTGGTGCCCACAGCACCCGAAATAAGGCTGGCAACACTGCAATCGGCCCTTTTACAGGAGGGACTTGGCTGAGCTCCGGGTCTTACCGCCCTGCTGAAGGGAGCCGCAGCGAGGTGCTGCCAGAGGCACTGCTGAGGATGGCCAGCAGCACGCTTTTATCTTTCTGTGTGAATTGAAGAAAAACCTTTTCCATCCTATTTTCTCCACCCAGTACCCACACACATTTGTACTCCAGACACCTCTCTGGGTTGCACAAGGGACCACGCTCTTGTTCTGCCCAGCGTCACGCACCCGAGACTCAATTCTCCTCCAGGAAGACCTCCTGCCCTTTCAAAACCACTTAATAAACATGGAACATGAAGACAGGACCCCTTGCTCTCTGCGTCCCACCTGAGCCTGGCTTTGCCCTCCAGCAGGAGTGACACGGCAGCGATGCTCTCAGGGACACGCGGGCGCTTGATCGCAGGGAGCCTTCCCCTGCAAGATGCTGCGCCGACAGAGAGGGCGGATAGAGCCCGAGAGGAGCACGGGTTTTGCTTGCTTTGTTTTCACTTTGTTGTATGTATTTTCTTTACCCTAATGTTTTGGTTTTCATCCATAAAAAAAATCCAACCTTTGCTCCCTTCTGATTTGCAGGTCAGTCACAGCAAAGTGCGAAGCTGTATTGACATCGGTATAAATCACAGAAAATTTAATTCCGCAGCCTTGCCAGAGCCTAAGCGAGGCTGTCGGGGCTGTCACAGCTTGGACGGATAGGATAGTTCAAGGAAAATCATTCTCGTAATTGGTGGTGGGAACTCATTAGGTGAACCCTTCTTTCTGTATCAGTGTTGGATCTCAGCCCCAGCCTGAGTGGTGACAATTTCAAGGGAAGATGAAGGCTTGGGGTCCTGCTCACATGCACAGCTTGCTTCACCAAGAGAAGGGCTGAACCTGGCAAACCCTAAGGCTGGGGTTGCAGCCTGCCCCTAAGCTGTGCCTGGTGGCCTCACCCATGGGCATCCTCTTGCCCCAGTGCTCGGCAGTGCTCTTCTCCTGGAGATGGCAAGGCAACTGCCCCCAACTCATGCCAGATGCCCGTCCTCCCTCCCTCCCATTCCCCGCCCCTGTCCCTGTAAGCACAGCTTCCAAAACAAGCAACCAGAATGACCAACCAGCCTTAAATTGTCCAAACAGCAGGGTCAAAGTTGGTTGAAAACTCACCTGGGAGTGAGTTTAGGGGTGGGAAGCAGCAGAGCAGCTGTGCGAGAGCAGCAGCCTCTCCGGATGGCTGTCCGAGACCAGCGCCAGCCTCTCCGGATGGCTCAGCAGGACCCAGGGAGGACGTGTTCGTGGCCTTAGCACACTGCATCTATCTTAAGGTATCCAGTGCCGACATTGAAAGTCATCTTAGATACGGCCCTCTCCCGCTCCCATGCTTCGTGTGTGCAGCTTTCGGCAACAGGGTAAAAATCCGGAGGACTGACACGTTTATCGAGTCATGCTTTAGTCCCCGCTGTAGATGTTGGCCACTCCTATTGTTGCCAAGAGACACGGCGAGAGGGTCATCAGCCCGTCCCGCTCCCAACGCAGCCAACTGCGGGCACGTACGGTGGGGGCAACAGAAGTGCCTTGCCGCCTCCGCGGAGCACAGCTCCCATCCGCAGAGGATGAGTAGGAGTCAGCTGAAATCCTTCTTCCTCATCCCAACAGCTGAGGATAAACAAGACAGCCTGGCCTGCGTGGTCACCGCTGCCTTTACCCCATCAGCAACCTCAGACGGACGGTACCCAGGCACAGAGAGGAGAGCTCAAAGCCGCAGACCACAGCGAGCTGGATGTGGCTAATTGCAAGGTTGAGCCCTGATCAAAGTCAGGAAGGATTCAACCAGCCGGCCTGATCCTGCACATCATCCCAGGTCTCCTTAGGTGACTTGGGATCAACGGCATCCACAGACGCAAGACTCGGTGGGGAGAATGACAGGAACACCTCCAAGGCAGCTTCTGCTCACCACTCTTCTCAGAGAAAATAGCAGGTGCATTAAGGTCCAAAATGAGATTATAACGTGCTGTAAATTAAAATATGCTCAGTTCTCTGCGTACAGTCAAAGAAGGAACGATGCAGGGAAAAACAATGGGGGCTCACATTCGTCTCCGGATGATCACTCGCAGGATGCACAACAATGCACTTTCACACACAGAAATCGGAGAATCTCTCTGAAATGAAAGATCTGCTCTTTATGGGTGTATTTTTTTTTTTTTCCCAATAAAGATTTCCAATGTGCTGAAACTGTTTATAATCATATAAAAAAACTCTCTGGGAAATTATTGGCGTGGACTTTCAGAGCTCTAAATTAAGGCCAGCCTAATTTTCCAATTAGGCAGCTTGATAGGCAAGATGACATGTGCAGAGTAGAAGGGCAGGCTCTAAACGGCGTTTTTATGAACATTTCTCATGCCTGCAGCAGCCTTTCTATACCCAACAGCTGAGGAGTGCACTTTCCCATGCCGTCAGGGGTGAGGAGGTTACGACTCCTGCATTGTGCCCCTTGTTTTTCACACAAGAACCCGGCGCGCCGCAGCTCGCTTGAAAGGGTCCAGCGCCCCGGAGAGGGGCGGGTGCCCCCCGCGTT
>NW_009620662.1:4337-4751 GCF_000690535.1 Cariama cristata | reverse complement strand
GGAAAAAAAAAAAAAAAGAAGAAGAAGAAGGGATCAGAGCAGCCGCCAGAGAG
This sequence comes from Cariama cristata, assembly GCF_000690535.1. NCBI lineage: Eukaryota > Metazoa > Chordata > Aves > Cariamiformes > Cariamidae > Cariama > Cariama cristata. The sequence continues at coordinate 4,698 of NW_009620662.1, read as the reverse complement.
AGGGCGATAGAGTCCACCTTCCCCCAAGTGCCCTGGGTCTCCTTCCCTCCCTCGCTCCCTCCCTCCTCTTCAGCAACCCCAAGAGCCCCAAACTGAACCCAGAGCAGCTTTTTCCATCACTTCAGTTCCCTTCCCTCCCTCTGGCTCACACACGGCAAGAAGAGAGCCCCTTCCTCCTCTTGGTTTCCCTTCGCACGCTCAGCCTCTTGTTTCCCTTAAAGCACTCGAAATCCCCCCTCCCTTCTTGCCCCCACCCCTCCATGCAGACTGGGATTGCAATGGGAGCTTTGCAGATTGCTGGATTTTCCATCCTTTTCTTTCTCCTCCACTCTGGAAACACGCTGGCAAATAAAGCCAGTCA
>NW_009620662.1:3951-4327 GCF_000690535.1 Cariama cristata | reverse complement strand
AGAAAAAAAAAAATAAATCTTCCCAGCTCGAAGGTTTGGTGTTTGATGGGTGCCTTGGGCAGCCGGACCTCCTCTTCAGACCTGGGGGGTTATGTGCAGGCACCAATAACAACAAATAGTGGAGGGGATTTAAAATGCTGCTTGCAGATAATCTCGCCTGCTGCCTTTGATGGGGGGGTTGGTTTTTTGGTAAACTCTTTTAAGGAGTTGAATTTCTTACACTTTCTTTTGGTTTTGGTTTGGACTCTTTATCGCAAGGCAGGGGGTGCAGGGGCAGAAAATTAGGGTGGGCAAACCAGTCTGCACCCATGTTGCTGTTTGGAGGGGGTTTGGGTGGGGGGCTTTTCTGGGTTTTTTTGGGGGGGTTCAGTGGCTG
>NW_009620662.1:1902-3737 GCF_000690535.1 Cariama cristata | reverse complement strand
CTATCTCTCCAAAAGAGAGGTACGTCCCATCGTTATCAACTTCAGGTTTTTCTGTTTCACCCCTCCCGCATGGAGCCAGAGTTTCTGCTTCACGAACGTACACACGTAGGTTTATGTATGGGCTATCTATACCTTCGGTTTTCTATAGCACCTCTATATTTAGCTCGGATTTTTCTCTATACACACGCGCCGGAGTGCGCGCGCACAGACAAACACACTCAGCCCTATGTCCCTGAGCCTGTTGGCTCTCTCGAAGGGGTTTTTTTCCCCTTAATTCACCGCTATCTATACAATCTGTTGGTTTTTCTTTTTTTTTTTTTTTTTTTTTTTCCATAGGACTTAACAGCATGTAAGATTTATCAAAACCAGCTTTGGCTCTTGCTCTTGTAGTAGCTGCGTGTTTATGCGTACAGCGAGATTAAATAGAGTGTGAATTAAATATCGGAGCGCAGGATATAATTGAAGATCCCTGGCCGGCATTTGGAATAGGTGTATTTCAGCCACGCGCCTGCCCGCCCCGAGCCCTGTCACCGCCAAAGTTAGAAGGAATTTCAAGGCTATTGTCTTATCTGGCTTAAAGTGTTTTTAAAACAATAGGCGACTTTTTGGGGAGGGCAGTCTGGGCAAGCACGGGGGAAGATTTTCCAGGGCAAAGGTTTGGTAAGAAGGCATCCAGCTTCACGTAAAGCTTTATAGTTTAGGCATAGAAAGGAATGCCTAGGTTTTTATCCCTCCTCAAATTATCTTGAGTGTATGCATTGCTTTCATTTCTTATCATAATATTTATTTATTAAGGCCTTTTGGTTTCCAGTTCCATTTAAGCCTGAGCCAGAATTGCATTAAAATAGCAAAGTAAAATTCCATCGTGCAGAGACTTGACAGATCCCTTCGGGGAAGGAGAGGGGTGGAGTGGGGGTGGAGAGAGGTGAGCTCAATCCCGCGCCGGGGTAAATCCCCTGCCGTACGCCCAGGATGGTGCTGGCTTCTCCTGGCCCCCGGCGAAGGCACCAAGCAGACCCAGGGGGTCTGGCCCCTCTGCAGCTGGGGAGGGGGTTTGCGATGGCAAGTTAATCCCCGAAGCTGCTGTTGGAGGGTCCTGCAGGCTGGTGAGGGGGAGGCGGCGGTGGAGGGCTGAAGGTTGGTGCCCTCGAGGATGCTAGTGTTCTGGGCAGGGCTGGACCCGGTCCGGTTTAGATGTGGCTGAATTCATGGACCCAGAGTCACCGATGGCTGATAAAACCCGTGCTTTTCCTTGGAACCCACCATCGCCTGTCTTTCTGCATGCACGAGCATCGTTGAGCTCTTCGAAGCCAGCCCATGTGCCTGCGGCATGTTTTAGTAGGGTATTTCGGAAAAGCGTCGGGCATCCCCCCTGCATCTGCGGGGTGATGCCCCAAGGATGGGGTACACATCACCCCTCCGCCCTCACCGAAACCTTTGCCCTTTCAGGGGAGGGCCACCCTCGCCAGGTGACTGTCACGGCCTGGGGACGGCCGAGGATGCTAGTGATGGGCTTGTTTTGCTGTGATAACATCGCATTGTGGGTAGGGTTTGCCGGCTCATTTCTTGCGCTGAATTACCCCGGAAAGTTTAGTCTGTAGGGAAGAAAGGATTTAGCAGAGCCATCCGCCAGGCCTGGAGGGTGTCTGCCAGAGGACCTGGCTGTCTGCGGGGTTTATTGGGTCAGTTTAGGGCTAGGAGAGCTTTCCAGAGGAGGACTGACAATATAAATCCAAATAACCCCGGGGAAGTTCCCGACACGCGTTCAGCTGGGATGAAGTCTCCCTGTGGTCCTCATGCCAAGCTGCCCAAACGGCCCCAAGCTGCAGCGGTAC